>NC_068988.1:5813757-5815640 GCF_001194135.2 Octopus bimaculoides
CTTAACGAAATTAGTAGGCAATCAACAGTACTAAGTAACAAGAAGAAAACAAAATTACTGTGCAAATACAACATTACAGAAAAAGATTTACCTGAGGTAAAAGAAAAGCTAAAGCAAGATATCCTTGCCAAAGCACAAAGAACACGCCGGTATGAGAAACGCCAACGTTTCTTTGAGCAAAACAAACAGTTCAACTCCAACCACCAAAAATTCTACCAAGAACTTGGCAAAAATAAAATAGACATTACTGCAGCACCAACAGCAGAAGTGGAAGGATTTTGGAAAGAAACATGGTCGGTGACGGATCAACCTCAGAAAAGGACCATTAAAACAACGAACTCAGCACCTGAGCAACTCTACAGACCTATAACCTGTCTCCCTGCAATCTACAAAGTCTTTACTTCAATAATATCGCAGAGATTGAGTAAGCACCTGGAAAATATCAACCTGTTTCCAGAAGAGCAGAAGGGATGCTGCAAGGGCTCATACGGCTGTAAAGATCAATTAATGATCAATAAAGCCATAACTGAAGACAGCCGCAGAAAGAAAGGCCTCAGTATGGCCTGGGTCGACTACCGAAAGGCTTTTGATAGTGTTCCCCACACGTGGATCCTCGAAACGCTTGCCATAAACAAGGTAGCACCAATAATTATAAAATACATAAGACACTATGAATAAATGGCAGACAGTGCTACAGCTCCAAACAAAAGAGGGACTCGTGAAAACCAAAGCCATCCCCATTAGCAGAGGAATATTCTAGGGAGACACGCTCTCTCCACTCCTGTTCTGCATGGTACTGACACCTTTTATCTGACATGCTAAACAGAACTGGATGCGGATACAAATGTTACGGCAAAACAATCAGTCACCCTTTATATATGGCTAACCTAAAACTATACGCTACAAGTGATAAACAGCCTTTGCAGCTTGCTTCCGTTTCCTGGCATGACGCTCCACTCTACCCAGCTTGCTGATCTTCTTACGAATATCACACAAGAGGATCTCAATCTCGACCTTGGAGGGGTCTTCTCGCAGTACTGCTCTTAACCTTCTTGCGTCTTTTCCAAGTTCACGGATAGCTCTTCACCTCCGGGACTCCTTCACCTGAACTGTAGGTCTTTCAGTCAGATCACGTACACCAAATTTCAGCACTCCATAATTACTAATCAACTCTTCCAGCACTCGGACTTGCTTGCTTGGATCAACTTTGACCGTGCAGAAAGTCCTCGTTCATTGTAGATCATGCTTTATCAGAGGCACGAGGCCACTTGATCACTCGCCGGCCAGATGTAGGGGTCTGTGGGACTCTCTGATGTTCGTCCTGGTCCCAGCACTCCAACGACCTATTGGCATTCACCGAGCGATTATCAGTTATGGGCTTCAAGCCACACTTCATCTTTGTTTGATGGAACTTCCTTCCTTTCACAGACTTGAAGACTCGCTACGTCCACCACACACCAACTAGTTTCCATCATAGCCATTATCCAATAAATCCGTCCTTATTGCAGATGTAGTTGTTGTAAGTCAAGAGGTTTTACATCCCCAGTGGACACATACTAGCCCAACGATGGGCCGGAAGATTACTTATTGGCCTGGGTTTGCCAGACTTGAGGCGGGTGCTATCTTCAAAAGGCTACAAAGAGCTATCCCACTGTCCCTGCACAGGCAGGCCATTTTATAACGGTCATTTAGAACTGTTGCACGACCCGATGCTGCACAAGCGAAGACTCAAGGCGGGCAGCTCATTCCCTGCAGTCCGATTACTGACGCCACCACCTTCTCACGGCTCTCACCGTCCTATCACAGTAGTCACCATCCTTTCATGGTTGTTACTGGAAAACGAGAGGTCGCAGTAGAAGAAAACACCGAGTCCTCCATTTCTC
>NC_068988.1:5817387-5820174 GCF_001194135.2 Octopus bimaculoides
TAGATTTTCTGCAGATCTTCCCTTTCCCAGCGAAAGGCTCAGACTACCTTTTCCTACCAATTCTAATAACAACTTATATGCTGACCGTATCACTTATTTTAATGCGTTATAACGAGAATATAGTCCCTGTTTTCCTTATGGAGATCGTGAAAAAAGAGTTCGATGAACTTAATGAAAGCTTTCCGAAATATATGTTCGATATAAAACATGGAAAATCTATAAATAAATTCAAAGCTAAAAGTCGTTTGATAGCCGAGATATCACAAAAACATCGAATACTTTGTAAACTGCTCGAACTGTGCAGTGATAAATTTCAACTCCAGTTAGCAACAATCATATTCTATATCCCATGCGGCATTTTTTGTACGATATACGGAACACTGAATAAACTACTAAACTATGATGAGATAATTTTTATGGTATGTTTCTTGCTTGGAAGCACATGTGCAATGCTCAGGTATTTTCATGAAGGCATATTACTGTATAACAAGGTAAGTAAATTCTTACATATTTATCATTGTCAGCAATTCAACTCAAACCAAGATGGAGAAACGCATTCATTTCTTCACTATTGGTCATACCACTTTGTCACGTGTGAAGTAGTGTATTATTTTCACTAGAACACCTCCCATTTTAGATTTTTTTTTGTTTGGGAAGCAAGTAATTTTATCTTACTTTATTCACGTCTTCTCCCATTATAGCGTTTTTTTGCAACGTATTACTTTAATTTCTTTTTGGCGTCTATTTGTAGGCACTCTGTGTTCTTTTTCCTTTCACTTGTACGCGTGGGTTCAAGTGAATCTCCGAGAAAATTATTCCTCCATTTAGTTTTAAAAACACTTCTTTTGCCATGGTAATGGATAGTTTTGTTCGGGTAAACAGTGATTTTATCCAATTGAAAAGTCCGTATACACTCTTAGTTTATTTATTTATTTATTTATTTATTTTCTTTGTACAGACTTTTGCAGTTGCCCAGTCTGAATGGTTGTCTATTTAAATTATAGCTAGACTTTCTAGTCTCTCATGCTCTTTATTGATTTAGTTCATCGCCGCAAATAGCACATTATGTTTGAGCCTAAAAACAGGGGTTAGCTTTTCTTTTACTCCGATCCTCGCTTTCGTTTTAGTGCAACAGCCTAATCCTTCCAAAAAAGACATTTGGAAACAATCTTTCCTTTCTTGTCTCAGTTCGACTTCATCCGAAATTTTAACCGTACCAACAATATTTTCACAAGAAACACCAATGGGGGTATTCCATATCTTAAATAGGTTTAGTGATGTTTTTCAACACACAGGATTGTCCTTTTCGTTTCACCTCGAAACATTACGTTGATAATACATTCACCGATGCAATATAATTTCTTTCTTGTAACACCATATACTACTTAATTTGATTTCAATAATTTCGCCTTTCCGTTTTGTCACCTTGTTTCTTCATTTATGATAGTGATGTTACTACTCGTGTCTAATTGCATTTTGATACTAATGATTTCGATTTTCACCTTGATGAATATTCTGTTAGTTCTTAAACTTTTTTCTCAAATGACAAACTATTTATTTTTTCTCGTTAGGACCATTTTTTGTCAACTTAGTTCTTCATTGCAATTTAACGTCTCCTGTGTTCCCGCAACGAAAGCATTTCGCTTTTTTCAACGGACACTCTTTTCTCAGGTGCCTACCACCACATGCCATACATGGCTCTATCTCTTGATATATATCGTGTCTTTCGCGAATCCTTTTATCCACCTTCACAATTGTTCGAACTGATTTGATCTGCAAACAGTCTCTGCGTTGGGTTTCTTCCTTGTTGTGCCTTACTTTTAGTATCCTATCGCACTCCTCTGACAGTTTCTGAAGGCTTATATTCTGTTCTATTCACAGCTCTGCGAGAATCTTATCACTCTCACTACCGCGTCCTTTCTAGCAGTAAGACCCCCCAGTGAGCACTACACGGTAGAACGAGTCTGGAGTTAGTTTATCAGTTTAAGTCTCTCGCACTCTCTGTTCACTCTACCTGCATATGTAGTAAAGTCTTCGCTATCGCTCTTCTCAGTGATCAAACACTTCCAACGGGTGCTGAACCTCGATGTATTTTCACTAAAATATCAATTGTGTCCGTAAGATTTCTATCAGAAACTTTTTTAGGCAATATACGGTTACATTATTTCTCATGCTCTGTCGTCGCCGGTTTCCATAGAATTAGACGCGTTTTCATTTCTAACATTGGGTCTGGGCATTTCCCCCCCAAAATTGTTGAAATCTTCAGTAATAAGCCTCAAAAGAGATTCCTTCTTCCGGGTCATATTTAACTTCATGTATTGAATTTGCTACGTGGTCTGGCGAAAACGTGTTTTCCAGTTTTGTTATTGAGTTCATTATTTGTAGTATTTACTGCTGTAACATTTGTTTTTATTGCTGTTGTTGCAACTCAAATATATGATTGTTTGTATGCATGTAGATGTGTATGCATTTAGGCATGTATGTATGTATATATGTATGTATGCATTTAGGCATGTATGTGTGTATATATGTATGTATGTATCTGTGTGTCTGTGTTTGTCCCACCACCATCTCTTGACAACCCTGATGTTGATGTGTTTACCTCACCGTAAAATAAGTATTTCGGCAAAACGGAACCAAGAGATTAGGTACCCAGATTTCAAAAGAATATAAGTGCTGGCATTGATTCACTTGACTAAAAATTCAAGGCCTCAGCATGGCGGTAGTCTCAAAGCCGAACCAGGTAAAAGAATAAAAGTATATATATATATATATATATATATATAT
>NC_068988.1:5823109-5827087 GCF_001194135.2 Octopus bimaculoides
TACCGTCATTTTACCGTTTTGTATGAGAGAATTAGATTTTCTACAGATGTTCCCTTTCCCAGCGAAAGGCTCTGACTTCCTTTTCCTACCAATTCTAATAACAACTTATATGCTGACCGTATCACTTATTTTAATGCGTTATAACGATAATATAGTCCCTGTTTTCCTTATGGAGATCGTGAAAAGAGAGTTCGATGAACTTAATGAAAGCTTTCCGAAATATATGTTCGATATAAAACATGGAAAATCTATAAATAAATGCAAAGCTAAAAGTCGTTTGATAGCCGAGATATCACAAAAACATCGAATACTTTGTAAACTGCTCGAACTGTGCAGTGATAAATTTCAACTCCAGTTAGCAACAATCATATTCTATGTCCCATGCGGTATTTTTTGTACGCTATATGGAACACTGAATAAACTACTAAAGTATGATGAGATAAGTTTTATGTTATCTTTCTTGCTTGGAAGCACATGTGCAATGCTCAAGTATTTTCATGAAGGCATATTACTGTATAACAAGGTAAGTAAACTCTTGCATATTTATCATTGTCAGCAATTCAACTTAAACCAAGATGGAGAAACGCATTCATTTCTTCGTTATTGGTCCTATTAACTTCTTTTGTAGTCGGCGACGATGGTGCGTCGTACAAATTGCTTAGCTGCATTTCTTCTTCAGTTGTACATCCTAATTTGCAATCACAATCACGTCGACTTTACCTTATTCCGCTTCTTCTCTCCCTCAAAATTGCAAGTATGGGATTCAGCAACCGACAAACATCCCCTTCGCACAAATGCTGTGATCCCAGTTACTCAAAGCCCATGGAACACACACACATACAAACTCTCTCTCTATCTCTCTCTCTCTCGCTCTCTCTCTCTCTCTCTCTCTCCCTCTCTCTCTCTCTCTATATATATATATATATATATACAGACATAGGGTAAAATTTATAATTAATTAATAATTAATAATTTTACCAAGTAATTCGGTATGTTAAAAAACCCCCATTATCTGTAAACTTATACATTAGTTTTATAATTATAAACACATAATTATAATTAGGGTACAGCCGAAATTACTTCACCGCATACCGAAATTTAAAAATAGCAGTTAAATTCTATTCCACTACCATAATATATCTCCCAGACTACAACAAAGACGGGTGGATTCGTTATTTTTTCTCTTTGCCTATGTGAATTGCGAATGCTGTCTTAGTTTATTTATTTATTTATTTATTTATTTTCTTTGTACAGACTGTCGCAGTTGCCCAGTCTGAATGGTTGTCTATTTAAATTATAGCTAGACTTTCTAGTCTCTCATGCGCTTTATTGATTTAGTTCATCGCCGCAAATAGCACACTATGTTTGAGCCTAAAAACAGGGGTTAGCTTTTCTTTTACTCCGATCCTCGCTTTCGTTTTAGTGCAACAGCCTAATCCTTGCTAAAAAGACATTTGGAAACAATCTTTCATTTTTTGTCTCAGTTGTTTGACTTCATCCGAAATTTTAACCGTACCAACAATATTTTCACAGGGGAACACTAATGGGGGTATCCCATATCTTAAATAGGTTTAGTGATGTTTTTCAACACATACAGGATTGTCATTTTCGTTTCACCTCGAAACATTACGTTGAAAATACATTCACTGATGAAATATAATTTCTTTCCTGTAAAAACCATACGCTACTTTATTTGATTTCAATAAATTCGTCTTACTAAATTGTCGCCTGTTTCTTCAATTATGATAGTGATGTTACTACCCGTGTCTAATTGCATTTTGATACTAATGATTTCGATTCTCACCTTGATGAATTTTCTGTTAGTTCTTAAAATTTTTTCTCAGATGACAAACTATTTATTAATTTTTTTTTTTTCGTTAGGTCCATTTTTTGTCAACTTAGTTCTTCATTGCGATTTAATGTCTCCTGTGTTCCCGCAACGAAAACATTTCGCTGTTTTGAACGGACACTCTTTTCTCAGGTGCCTACCACCACATGCCATACATGTTTCTATCTTTTGATATATATCGTATTTTCCGTGAATCACCTTAGTATCTGCTCAGCCATCCAATTTAGTTTCGAATTTCCTACAGTTTTGTTACAAGTTAACCTCTACTCGTTTGCAGCTTTTCTTTTAATGTTTCTGGAGCAATCTTTATCCCTTTCAGGTTAGTTTTCAGCTTATACTTGTAACGAAGCCATGGTCTTCCTATGCTTATCCGTTCATCATGGAACTAGCTATGCATAAGAACGTTTGCAATCCTGTTGTCCATCATTTACTGCCAAGGCTTATTAACCCAAATATAAAAAAATAGCATTATCTTATTCTTGATTTTAGAGCCATGGGATTCTGCAGGAAATTTACAAATCAAACATTGGTGATATTACCCCAGAGGCTAAAATGGAGGTAAGTAACTACTACGGTATTAGCATGAAGGAAAAGCGGTGAGCTGTCAGAGTGGTTAGCACGCCAGGCGAAATGCTTAGCGGTATTTCGTCTGCTGTTACGTTCTAAGTTCAAATTCCACCGAGGTCGACTTTGCCTTTCATCCTTTCGGAGTCGATAAATTAAGTACCAGTTACGTACTGGGTCGATCCAATCGACTGGTCCCCCCCCCCTAGGTTATGCGAAGTAATACTACGAAAAGTTAGAAATAATACATTTCTAAATCTCTCAGAGAAATTTAAGTAGTAGTGATACGATGAAGTAGTTGTATGCTGTCAACTTAATGTGACAGTCCCCTGAAGGGAATAATACAACTTTTGGTTACACCTAGGAAGCTGTACCGCTTCCTGTCGGCTATGATACTTAAGGACACAGGAAATGTGTCAAGGCCGACAGAAAGCGGTACAGCTTCCTAGGTCTAACCAACAGTAGTATTATTCCCTTCAGGGGACTGTCACATTAATTTGACAGCATACAACTACTACTACGAAAATGTTCTACGAATTAAATATGATATAAATACATAGTCATCGTAAAGAAACGGCTCTTTTGTTACGAAGCACATCAGCAATTATTATATCCCCATTTTAGTCTGCGGAAAAATAATAAGTATCAGTATGCAGATCATTGCCTTGATTTTCGACGGTGACTGTGCATATCCTGGTTTATTATTGATCGGTACATATCTGCAAGGATCAGCGAACTGCAATGTACATACATTTCTTTGATATTATTTCCGATAGCAGAAGGCGGCGAGCTGGCAGAGTGGTTAGCACGCCGAGCGAAATGCTTAGCGCTATTACACCTGCATTGACGTTCTGAGCTTAAATTCCGCCGAGGTCAACTTTGCCTTTCATCTTTTCGGGATCGATAAATTAAGTACCAGTTGCGTACTGGGATCGATCTAATCGACTGGCTCCACTCCCCCAAAATTTCGGGCCTTGTGCCTAGAGTAGAAAAGATTATTTCCGATAACAGATATTCTAACGATTGTCTTCTTTAATGTCATATAAGATGCAAGAAACGATGTCATATAAGATGCAAGAAACGATATCGAACCAATATCGTAACATTTTATGCACTAAAACCGTTTTACTCCTATATATGCGCTACAAAAATTGGGTTGCGTCTGATATGCGCGGGTGTGTGCCATCAAACACGGTAATCTTATATTCTCTATAGACTTAATTTTTATTTATCGTTTTCTTCCAGTTGACATTTTTCATTAATCGCCTTTCTAACGCTCGAATCGGATTATGCATTGGAAAATTTTTCCTCGTAAACCATTCATCTGTTCTCGGCGTATGTATACGAGTTATTTCTGATTTTTCCTAACTTTAAACGTTATATATTCATTGATAATTTTTGTGATATTTATCTCTTTGCAACACAGTAATGCTAGAGATTACAAGTTCTTTAATTATGAAATAAACTCCTGATCAGGAGTTTATTTCATAATCTATTTGACACTGTTGCCGAAACGCTGAGTTACGCGGACCTAAACAAAGCAACACCGGTTATCAAGCACTGGG
>NC_068988.1:5827604-5829481 GCF_001194135.2 Octopus bimaculoides
TGTCTTACATCTTTATGGGGTCAATAAATTAAATACCAGTCATGTACTGCGGTTGAGGTAATCAATAGCTCCAGCCCCACCCCCACCCCCACCGAAATTGCTGGTCTTGTGACAAGATTGGAAGCCGTCATTATTATTTTTTTTTTCATCACAAATTAACGTTTTTGTTTTTCTTGCTCTATCTTTATTCAGCAGCTGAATATATTTTCCTAAATTTTATTTCAGATCTTTGGCACTGTGGTGTCATATGCGATTTTGGCCTACCAAACGTCGAGCACCTATTCTTCTACTATTCAGCGTAAACACGCAGCCTCGGCGCTAAATTTCACAATGAAGTTTCTAAATAGAACACTACACAAACGATTCTTCTAAACGCCTTACTGAATCTTGAAAGACAATGGAGTCGTATTTGACTTTTAGAATACGTTTGTTTTTTAAAATATTTCTTTGAATTGGGTTTTGTAATTACACCAGTCAATGAATTTATGTTGTCGTATCCTATATAAACTATGGTAACTCCGTAAATTGACAAAACGACGAATAACCTTAATCGATTTTTGCTTAGATTCTGATCAAAGGTTTCTACTTCAATTTCACCAATTCCAATGAAGCAGACAACCAATTTATTTAGAATGCTGAACATTTACAATAGTTACAGTAAACGGGAGTTGCTAATTTGCATACCGTACGCGATAACATTTTATTTTTTTAATTTCAGGGGTCCTTCAACGGAGATCTCAGTACGCATCAAGTTATGATATGCTGTGAGCATCATCTATATGATGTGGAAAATATTCCATCAACAATGCCCAAATGATATAGGTATCATCTTTAAAATTCATTTGAGGCTTGGCCCTCGTGCCATCCGCCCACTACAGAAATCACGTTCGTGTTGCATCACAACACTACGACAGAACTATTTCACCTCAACTGGCCCTGCTCTCTTCAATATCGTGCCAGCCCATATAAAGGAGGAAAGTGATTTCACGGCATTCAAATGGTCTCTATATGTTCACCTCCAACAAATACTAGACAAACTAACCACACCCGGATATGTCTCTGAAAACAATAACTCACTGTGCCCAATAAACCTTTTGTTTAATGTGCACAGATCCGACGTCAGGCACAAGAACAGTTGTTCGACAGAACTTGCTGAACATTTCGTTTCAAGCGGTTGCAATTTTGAAGAAGACTTGAAAGTGCATATTCTCAGAAAATATTCTGAATCTGCTTCACTTTCTCTTCTCAGAATGTATGAGGAGAAATATGTTTGTGGGTTATTAACATCACGCCCTGGAGGAATGAATAAAATGACAGGAGAATATCATCAAATTTATACAAAACTGTTTGATTAAGTATTCTTCTTTCTCTCTTTTTCATTCCTTTTTTTTCTGTCGTCTTTTTTTTCTGTCTTTTTCTTTTCGCCTGTTATGAAATTGTAACTTAAAAACTGATGATGTCATTCTATCAACGTGTGGACGCTGGTTGCTCTCCTTCATAATTTACGTTTAAATTTCTGTAATTTTAAATTTTCATCACTTCTTATTTTGAACTTGACAAAGACAGGCGTATTGTTGAAATAGCGTTCAACGAATAAAATATCTTACAACCGAATCGTGCTCTTCGACTTGACTGTCTACCTTTGTGAAGAGTTACGTCAATCCTTTTAAAAAATATTATTATTATTATTATTATTATTATTATTATTATTATTATTATTATTATTATTATTATTATTATTAATATTATTATTATCATTATTATTATTATTATTATTATTGCCTTTGCACAGCTTCTAACGCTGGAGAATTAATCTTAAAAGTGGATAAGCCAAAAATATCCAAAGAACCAGCATTTTGAAACGAGTCTTACAAATC
>NC_068988.1:5829749-5830559 GCF_001194135.2 Octopus bimaculoides
CCGTAACTTAGCGATTCGCCAAAAGAGACTGATAGAATAAGTACTAGGCTTACAAAAAATAAGTCCTGGGGTCGATTTGCTCGACTAAAGGCCGCAGTCAAATGACTGAAACAACTAAAAAAAATAAATAATAAAGAATTAATTCAGATAAACTTATTCAGAATTACGTCCCTTACATCGTAGTTCACGTTATTGATGGTTTCTTTTTTTCAAATGCAGTCTATTTCGGAGTTTTCTCCCTTAGACTTCTTACTACTTTTAAACGAAAAGGATTTTGGACGCGTTCAGAAAGTATCGGAGAATACATCTATGTTGATATTAAGAGTTATTTATACAAACAGGCATGCATAGAGACATGCATGGATACACAGACTGATAGATAAACAAACAGATCGATCGATTGACAGACAGACAGACGGACGGACTGACGGATGGATGGATGGATAAATAGACGGATGGATGGATGGATGTGTGGATGGATAGAAAGTAGGGATAGATAGATAGATAGATAGATAGATAGATAGATAGATAGAGAGAGAGTGAGAGAGATGTATAGATAGATGGAGAGTGAGCGATGTAGAAAATCATACATACATAGATCGTTAGCAAGGAGGGACACACATATAAGAAAAAAGAAAGCAAAGGACCACTGATGAGGTCACAGAAGTGTGACGAAAGAACTCTGGCCAAAATACAGTTAATGTAATATAAAGCTGAAGCAATTTAACACCAAATATATAGTGCGTGTGTTTTTATTGGCTAAACTGGCAACATGACCATCCCCAAATACAACAATATATATATATATAT
>NC_068988.1:5830947-5836862 GCF_001194135.2 Octopus bimaculoides
GTATATATATATATATATATATATATATATATATATATGAGAGAGATGGGAGAGGAAGAGAGAGAGAGAGAGAGAGAGATAGATAGAGAGAGAGATTAATAATCGCATTCAATAGAATGTAGGCACGTTAGTACGTAGGACGCCAGAAATGGCTAGTTTAAATAACATACGGTTCACAGTGAGGTAAAACATCTATGAGGGTATTATGTGATACTATACACATAAGCACCAGCTCTAATCTAAACTGTACATCCGGTATCTCTTACTGTTCAGTCATTGCTGGGGTCAGCAGAGATAAATGTCATTTTATATACACAGGACTTAAATGTGAGATAGTGTTATTGTGAAAATAAGCATAAATGAAATCCCTTGTTTTCATAAGCAAACTTTCAGACTCAAATATACAGGATCGCAAGTCTTTGAAAAGAAAAAGAAAAAGAAAGAAAAGAAAAAAGAAAAAAGAATGTGAGAACAAGCAGGTCTTTAAAAAAGAGAGGAAGATAAATAAAGATTGGAGATGAGAAAAGAAATTTTTTAAAATTAAGAGTTGCCTCCCTTTGACCGGTTCGTATTAGAATGCGGTTGCTTTAAATTAATTTAACGGGGAGAAGATCAAAGTTTGTGGTGAGACTGCATGCTTAATTCCGAGAGAGTGATGTTTTCCAGTTCGGCAAAAGAAACTCGTCCAGATACTTACATTTCATAAAAATGTAAGATTTTTGTCTTAGATCTAAACAGTAATGCGTAATCTTTCAGCTTCTCTGAACGATTAATGCATTGCTGATCGATTAAAGTGTAGTGTGGGTCCTTTCCTCGGTGCATTACTTGAAGTTGTGTGGTGTGTAATTGACCTTGAGGTCCGAGGTATGGCTAGCAAACTTTGTTACTTTCTTTTTATTCATGTGTCAGGAAGAAGACTTCTGGTTCGCACATCTTTTTTAACATCAATTTCGCATACACCAATGTGCATTTTCTTTCGAGTTGAATTATTTTCGAGCACTGAGATGACTTTAGCTTCACAGACAACCGAACTAATTATGCATGCCTGGTCGAGTGGACACGCTTCTGGATCTCGACAGTTGCAGCTTAGAGTGAGCTCCTAGTGTGACTTGCAGGTAGGGGTGATAATATTTTTCAAGTTGGAATAGAAGGTGTGTGAAACTTACACTGAACATCTGTTAAAAATGTTCTTGTATCTATGCTTATCTTAGAAATGTTTATTATATTAAAGCTAGGAATTTTCTCCCTACGTTAATCTTAATGTTCAGGAAAAGTGGGAAGGACTATGTAATCTTACAGGGTCCATTTTTAGGTTTTGTATTTTTAATTACAGGATTGCAAGTTTTCTTTTCTTCTTTGAAGCCGCTGTTAGCCAGAGCAATATTATAGTAGAGATTCCTTAACGAGAGATTACACATCCTATTTCTGATATTAGTTTCAAGATTTTTTTAACGCTATAGTTGGGGGTGACAAGACTGATTACGTGCATACGTAAAGTTTTCATTAGGTTTACGATAGGGCTTCAAAGAGCATAATCTTAGGTATAGAGAAGCATCTAAGAAATTGACTGTAGGGACGATGGTGGTTACAATGATTTTGAGGCTTAACTGACTAAAAGTATACATGAGATTTTTCCCTGAATTCATTCAGAACGTGCATCACAAACGTGAGATACGGCGAACCCATCGTCACGGTAAACGAATTTCATGGGACGAAACTTGAATCTCAATGTGTCTAATATACTGGGAACGTGTCTGCTTGTTTCATGCTCTTGCTTGATGATACTGCGGTTCTATTATGTCGCAAGTATTTTCACTGTAATTTGATACCATCTTTACATTACACAATTCATCGTTTCAGATTTCAGATTTCGGCGGAATTTAAACCCAGAACGTAAAAGAGATGGAAGGAATGCTGCTAAGCAACATTTTGTCCGACGCCCAAAAGATTCTTCTGACCCGTCTCCCTACGACATCTTTATAATAATTCTTTTTACTATAAGCACAATGCCTGAAATTTCCGATGTGGGTGTTTATTTACATTACAGTATTCAACTGACACTTTATTTTCTCAATCCCGAAACGATCAAAGGTAAAGTTAACCTCAGCGGAATTTAAACTGGTCAAAATGCCGCTAAACATTTTGTCCAGCACATTAATGGTCTTACCGCCTTGCCACTATAATAATAACGATTTGTAGCATGAACACAATACCTCAAATTTAGGTGAGGGATCTACTGAACTATATCGAGCCTATGAGATAGTGAGTTCGATCCCTGGACGGGGCTGTGTTGTGTTCTTGAACAAGACACTTTAATTCCTGTTGCTCCACATCACACAGCTGTAGAAATGAGTTGCGACGTCACAGGTACCAAGCTGTATCGACCCCTTTACCTTTCCCTTGGATAACATCAGTGTGTTTTGCTCAAGAACACGGCGCACCGCCAGTTCTAGGAATCGAACCACGATCTCACAGTCATAAGGGCAAGCATTAGGCCATGTGCCTTCACATGTTTTCGTAGAGCGTAGAGGATTTGGGAGTAGAAAAGTAATTCTTGTAAACAGAACGAAAACGTGACTAAACATGCATTAATAAAGAAACCTTCTTCATTTATAATAACATCTATGCCTCTTTTAAAGTATATATGAGATGTGTTATGTAATCGAAAACACCGATCTCTTGTCTATATCATAAGTGCTTTGTTGTTTATCATCTGGATATAACGTTAAACCATCATCATTCACAGTTTTCATTGTCAGTTTAGGCTAAAAAACAAAAGTACAGAAACAGAATAAAGGAATAAAACTGTTGCATTAATATTTCATTCTGTCATTTGGTGGTTACTGCTTTAATAAAAAAGAAATAATAATAGTAATAATAAGTAGTCTTATGGTTAACAACATAGTTCAAGATACACGTTTAACAACGGAAGGCAATATAGGCGAAATATACAATCTAGGCTATTTGTTACGATAAGACAATGATCTAAAGAAGAAAAGAAAAGCTTGTTTATCTCTGAAAGAAATTACTTGATAGCTTTTGTGCTTCTGGTTTGAAGGTTGTTTTTGTTGTTGCCGTTTACGTTTTGTTTTGTTTTTTGCTTTATCTTTTTTATTTTGCGTTTTTTTTTGCTTTTTTTTGCTTTTTTGTTTCCTTCTTGTTCATATCTGATGTTTGGACCGGTGGTTTATAATATATGACAGAAAAATATAAAAATATGAAGAACCGCACACAACCACTCCCTCACACACATGCACAAGTCCAAACTTATATGCAAACACACACAAAACACACACACAGACACACACACACACACACATATATAAGAATACAAGTACATCCTTTAGTATAATAGCAAAACGACGAATGGATATATACGTGTATGTATGTATGTATGTATGTACGTATTTATGTATGTATGTATGTATTTATGTATGTATTTATGCATGTATGTATGTGTGTATTTATGCATGTATATATATATATATATATATATATATATGTATGCGCATGCGTATGCATGCTTATATGTATATACGTTAGTCTGTGTGTGTGTGTTTGTGTATACGTATGACGTTTATGTTTGTGTGTGTGTTTGTGTGTGTGTGTAAGTGTTAGTAATGTTGATGTTATCTTGAAGGTCGTACTTGTATTCTTACAAAACAATATCAAAGAGAAAAAAGGACTTTACAAGTAGGCAACGCTTTATAAACAGAACATGCAGCAGAACCTGTCTATGTGATCTGGAGAGAACTTACCTTTGAGCATTTACATTTTAAACATTTCAGAAAAAAAAAAAAGCTATTATCTTACTTTCTTTGACAACAACATTGCGAACCGATCGAAAGTTGTTTAGAAATTCTAAGGGGACCGTTTACCAGAAATAACATAAAAAAGGTCAAGTCGAATGTGTAAAGTACCTTTTCATTTAATTGCTGTGTGGTAGATTTACTTATTTTCGCTTCGTAGTTGTGCAGTGATGAATCTCGCTTGCGACTATGAGGTTTTGAGTTCTGGTTCACGGCACGGCAATTTGGACAATTGTATTGTAGTGTAGTCTAGGACCGACCAATGCCTTGTAAATGAATTTCATTGATGGAAAATGAAGAAGCCCTTCGTATATGTATGTATCTGTGTGTGTATGTATATGTGTGTATGTGCGTGTGTGTGGGTGGGTGGTTGTGAAGGAGCAAAAACTCCCGAAATAGGGCATATACGCTCATTGCCCAGTTTTATATATACGCAGGAATGTTATATGGTAAGAATCTTGCTTTCCAATCACATAGTTCAGGGGTCAGGGTTTTTGGCATTCCGAGCTCTAGGAAGAACATATTAAATAAACACTGTTCTACTTTCCCCCCTCTTAAACATGAACAGCACTGAACTAGACTTCTCGTTATCACTTCAAAAACTTGGTGAAAATTTCACCGAGGTGTTCTTTTAGTGAGTGTACATCTTCGTAGGAAAATCTGTGACTTGAAGCATATCCTTCCTCTACGAGCACAGGAAATATTTAGTCTTCCAAAAACTAATACCATTCTAGAAAACTAAAAGGAAATTTAAAGTCGAATGCTGCACTCACAACCGGGACTGCAAAGCTGCGATACATAAAAACGTTGAGCTGTCTTAAGGTATGGGCAAACTAAGCACTTGCCAGGGGCCTCACGTGTCTAAGGGCTCAGTTCTGATCTATGTATACTATGGATTACTATCGTTAGACATATCATAGGGTGCAGTGTTCTAATTTGTTTAGGGGCCTCACTAATTTAAGGGCTCGATTCTGCTCTCTATATAGTTGGCTTGATATCATTAAAATATAGCGCAGGGTCCAATGTACTGAATTGCTCAGAAGCCTGACGCGTCTACGGGCTCGGTTCTGATCTAATGTATAGTGTGGCTTACTATCGTGTAAAATATTAAGGGGCCCAGTGCACTGATTAGCCTAAGGGCTTATATTAGTTCGTCCGTCGCTATTGACGATGACCCAGGACATCACATGGCAGACGCAAACGAGGCACGCTGTGGCCAATGTGTGCCCGGAAGGCTCTGCCGCAGGTCGGGCACTGGTAGTCTGTTAGGACTGATGGTAAATAGTTGGCTCTGGACTTGTGCAGTTCACGTTTTTTTTTGTGCCCCTTCAATTTTGTTCTGTTCGCACGAAGTGATATTTCTGACGGTGCAGCTTCGCCAGGTAGGTTGGTATTGTACTTCTGATTCCCATGTATCGGCGTTGATCGCAAAGCTGTTCAAAGCTCTATACTGCTGCTAAGACAGCCCTGCATAGCCATGCTACAGAGACACCATTCAAAACTATTTCTGTCTCCATTTGATCATTCTGGATAAAATTTGATTCGCTAATGAGGACTAATAACACTGAAGTATGCCTGTTACTTTCCCTAGTTGGCTAAACACTAGACTAATGTTGTCTATATTTAATTAGACTTTTATCGTTTCTTTTTTCCTTGCTTGTTCCTTCTAGAATTTTTAATACGTATAGCGAAAAATTTTATTTATTCATTGTATGTGTAATTTCAGTTATTCGAAAATAGTATTTTTAATCACGATGTTACATAAATGAGAACTTATATAAGAAGTATTATGAAAGCTATCCAGGGATATTTCCAATCCGTCATATTACGCGTGACTGAGACATATAGATTTCAAGTGTAGTATTGAATATTGGCACGAACAAAATAATAAATTATAAAAAAAAAAAGAACGGTTAGAAAATACATAAGGGAAATAAGTCATACAATTCGTAAGGAATCGCAGATAATAGGGAAAGCAAAAGAGGAGCTAAGTTTCAGAAAGAGAATGACGAAGTTTTCTTTGAAGAAGGATACAAGGTCTCTGGTGACATGGCTACACACACACACACACACACACACACACACACACACACACACACACACACA
>NC_068988.1:5838365-5843592 GCF_001194135.2 Octopus bimaculoides
CATTATTTTCTCCCGCCTTATTCTACCGAGGTCGACTTTACCTTTCATCCTTCCGGGGTCGATAAATTAAGTACCAGTGAAATACTGAGGGTCGATGTGAATGACTAGTCCCCTCTCCCCCGCAAAAAAAACATTTCAGGCCTTGTGCCTTTAGTAGAGAGGACTATTTTCTTCCGCATTTTCAGTTCTCTGACAACTTGTATTTTCTCTCTTTCTGGATCTACCGGTCTGTCTTTACCTTTATTCTTTCTTCCTTCCTTCCTTTCTTTCTTCCTTCCTTTCTTTTCTTTCACTCTTCTACTCCTTACATTTTTCATTTGCCAGTGAAATAAATAAACATAATTAAAAACGTAAACTTTCCAATGGTGTACTAAATTTGTCGTACTAAACATCAACTGCTCTTACATTCAACTATTTCATTTCTGTAGTTTTCATTTTGTTTTCATTTTTCTCTTTATATATATCCACATATTTCGAACATGCTAGATAATGAGGATCAGCCCATTAAATATTATACATCACGTTTTAGACATCAAATTAAATATCACTTTTGCGGTTATTAAGTACATGCATGTGTGGCTATATTGCGTCAATGAAAGGTTAACTTCCTAGAAATACGTAACTGTCAACGAAATACACTGATGGTTTTATTAAGTCGTTCAGATTTCTTGGCATTGATATAATTTGTAAAAGCAAGATTTATTTATCTACGCGTAGGCTCAAGCTCGGCTGTGTGATTAAGGAACACTGTTTGTGATCTCGTGGATCCAAGTTCAATTCCGCGTCGCTTTACGTAAGTGTGTATTTTTTTCGTTTTTTTTTTTTTACGCTATAGCCCCGGGTCGACCAATGCCGCGTGATTGAATTTGGTTGACGGAAACCGGCGTGGCTGTGTGGTAAGAAGCTTACTTCCCAATCATGTAGTTTCGGGTTCAGTCTCACTGCGTGGCACCTTGAGCATGTGTCTTCTACTATAGCCTCGGGCTGACCAAAGCATTGTGAGTGGATTTGGTTGACGGAAACTGAAAGAAGCCTATCGTATGTGTGTGTGTGCGTGTGTGTGTTTGTGTGTTTGTGTGTGTGTGTGTGTGCGTGTGTGATTGTGTGTGTGATTCCTCCCACCACTGCTTGAGAATCGGCGTTGGCGTGTTTACTTCTCCGTAACTTAACGGTTCACCAACAGAGACCGATAGAATATGTAGGTGTTGATTCATTCAACTAAACAGCCTTCAACGGTGAAGCCCCAGCATGGCCACGGTCAGATGACTGAAACAAGCAAAAGATAAATGCAACTAGGCGTGACTGTGCGGTAAGAAACTTGCTTCCCGATCACATGGTTTCAGGTTCAGTCCCACTGCATGACAACTTTGGACAAGTATCTTCTGCCATACCACCAATGCCTTGTGAGTGGATTTGGTAGACAGAAACTGAAAAAAGCCTGTGGTATATATATTATATAATATAATAAATGCGAAAAATAAATTGTGTGTGTCAGTGTATCACACTTTGACCCACCTACTCTCTCACTATTCAATGACACTTCCTCGTGCTGGGGTGAGAGTAATAGTAGGCATAAAGATGGTGAGAGCAGTGTCTTCCATTATAGCCTCGGGCCGACCAAAGCCTTGTGAGTGGATCTGGTAGACGGAAACTGAAAGAAGCCCGTCGTATATATATGTATATATATATATGTATGTGTGTGTATATGTTTGTGTGTCTGTGTGTGTCCCCCCCCCAACATTGCTTGACAACCGATGTTGGTGTGTTTACGTCCCCGTAACCTAGCCGATAGAATAAGTTCTAGGCTTGCAAAGAATAAGTCCTGGGGTCGATTTGCTCGACTAAAGGCGGTGCTGCAGCATGACCGCAGTCAAATGACTGAAACAAGTAAAAATAAATGTAACTATTTGTTGTTTAATCTCATCCATTTCTGTTCAAATCGAACTATAATAAGGTAAAGATAATCCCTCATCGTTGGAGTTCAAATACAACCGAAGTCAACTTTATCTTTCATCCCTCCAGGGACCGGTGACGATAAAATAAAATACCTGTCAGTTATTGTGTACAGTCTCAACTGACGACAAAAGATATATGGTTTTCGATTTTGTGTTCAGGTTCGATCTTCTGTCACATGTCCTCCGATAAGACCCAATGAAAGTCTACATCAAACATCAACCAATTGGACAAGTATGTGAATATCCGTACTGATATTATTAAATTGCCTGTCGTCTGGTAATATCTTTATGATTTTATATCAATCATATGCCGTGTCAGATGGCTTTTTTAAAACCAGACAAAAAGAGATATGTCATTTTGGCGTCACACAAATATAGTCTGCAACACAGCTAAAAAAACTCCCCACAAACTCGCACTCACGCACGCATATATGTATATATAATACTAATAGCTCTGGTACATAAATACTAAATACGGATGAGTAATTATAGCAAAAATAACACATTAAGAGGCTAGATTAATCATATAATTAGTCGAAGTTAGTTAGGTTGTAATCGAACATTTCCACTCGGTTGTCTTTTTATTTTTCCGGATGCCGGAAAAAGCATGTGGCTTTTAGTTTAATAAACGATAAGATTTATGGCAGTTATTTTCTATTCACGAAAGTAATGCAACTGAGTAAATTCGGCGATGATACGTATGTTTTAATCCGGAATGGTTATTAGCTCGAATAAAATAATTTGGTTTATGTTCTCCCAACTGGAATTTTCGTTTTCTTTTTAATTTGCTTCCGTTTATTTTGGTCTTCAACTTTTTTCATCTTATATGTTAGAAAATTTCTAACAACAAAATGCATAGCGGCATACTTGAGATGCCGACTTAGTGACTTATTCAAATTGTTAAGTCGACAGGTGTCTCCATCTTAAGGCGAATTTTCGCATCTTCAGCCAAGGCATCCGTATCTCACCTTTCAGTGGTTTCTGGCAGCAGACAGAACGCTTTACAAGTGGTTTCCTTCCCTTCCACAAAAAGCGGAAAAAGATTCTCTCCAACTTGTTCAGCCACAAATCGGGGCATGGCACCACGGTCAGACGGTAGGTGATTACTGATGCTATAAACATCTGCATCTTCTCCGCCCTCCCTAGCAAGGATAACGCCCGCCAAAACCAGGCCTGGGTTAGAGCAGTCACCTTGCTGGCTACTTCACTCCAATTTTTCTCTATCTGGAGGTCTTGACCAATCCAGACTCCGTGCAACTTAACAGGACCTTCCGTCCAACGCCCCACGACGTTATTGGACGCCATCGGCTTGCCCCTCCAGGTGCCGAGTTGCAAACCGACCGAATTGTCCTTGTTAACCTTTGCTCTTGCCACCTGATAGATGGATAGATAGATAGAGTGATAGATAGATAAATAGATAGATAGATAGATGGATAGATACCTTTGGCAAATATTTTCTGTTGGTTCGAATTTGTCTCTATCATTTGGTGAAATTGCATAGATGGAAACTGTACAGAATCCCGCCTACTAGATTGTACCTGGAATTCAAACGCTAAACTCTGTTATGCTAATTCTGCCATACATCAAAGAAAAACCTGTCTGTGGAATATTCGGCCAGTTACACGTAAATTAAGCAGCAGGTTATTCGCCTGATAAAAGAACTGCATCTTCGTTGCCGATCTACGCAGATCCCCCACTAACTCCATCTCAGACAACAGTGTTTCGTTATTTTATTCCATTTTAAATTTGCTTTTCTCTCAGAAATCCCGAATCAACAAAAGAAAAAAGGATCAATATTAAGGGATCACAGCCATCGATTATATCAAAAGAAAAGAATTTCATTCATCGATTATTCGAAGAATATTTGGCTTTGTGTAAAGAAGTCAGCAGAGAATATTATTTAACGAATAATTATGCTTTTCCAATTATGTATAGCAATATAATTCCAAATAATTTTAAAGGAAACAGATTGAAATTGTCAATGATATTTAAGCGCTATAAACCAGATTTCGCACCTGTACTCACACGGAAATATGCCACGCTTTTTGACTTAGGTTTCTGCTAATACTTTTAGCTCCCTTTTTTTTCAGTTCAAAATTCCACCGGGTTCAACATTACCTTTCATCCCTCCGTGGTCAATAAAATAAAGTACCTGTTAAGAACTAGGGTCGATGTTATTGATTAACCACCTTTTCCCTTCACGGTTGCTGGCCTTACGACAAAACAGAAACTAATATTTCTTGATCTTCTAATGCAGTGAACTGGCAGAGTCGTTAGCACGCCGGGCAAAATGTTTAACAGTGTTTCGATCGTCTTTACGTTCTGAGTTCAAATTGTACCAAAGTCGATTTTGCCTTTCATTCTTTTGGGACCGTTAAAATCAGAACCAGTTGAGCGCTGGGGTCAATGCGTTCAACTAGACCCCTCCTCTGAAATTGCTGGCCTTGTGCCAAAACTTTTAAACCAATTGAAGGCAGATTCGCTACCGCAACGGGAAAAATACTTTTCGGCATTTCGTCCTTATTTGTTCAGAGTTCAAATTCCACAGAGGTCGATTTTGCCTTTCATCTTTTCGGGGTCGATAAAATAAAGTACCAGTTAAGATATCGTTAAACTAAAAATAGAGCTTTCAATGCAATGTGTGTCCAGTTGGAACAATGTGTCATCCGGGGGCCAAAAGAATGTCGTTGCTTCGAAATCCAGTACTTTTAGGAGCAGCACTACTACTCCAAGGAATGGCGCCGATGGACGGAGAGGATCGCTAGGCAATGATCCAGGATAGGGACGAGTAAACACTTATTAATACTCACACACAACGCGATTATTTACTTAGATGTCCAATTCAAATCCGAGTAATGACGGAATTACCAATTAAAAAAACTTAGAGGCTTTTTTTAAACCTTTATATAACTTGGTTCAGTTATTCTCGTCTTACTTCAAAACAAGTTTTTAGAAATTTTCAACAAAGTTGCCAAAAACAGACAGAAATAAATATATTCTGTAAAGAAAGGAAAGCGATAGTATTTGTCGCAAGAGACTAAATATAATTTATAATTTGCATTTTTCTTTTGTAGGACATCTTTTTCTTCTAATTCCAAGAAATAATGTAGGCATGCAAATGTACGACAAATAGATTGCCAAAATGTATTGTACATAAATGTATGTATACTATATTCATATACACACATATACTTATATATATATATACACATATATATGTATATGTATCTCTCTCTCTCTCTCTATATATATATATATATATATATATATAT
>NC_068988.1:5844806-5845707 GCF_001194135.2 Octopus bimaculoides
AGAGAGAGAGAGAGAGAGAGAGAGAGAGAGATAGGTAGACAGATAGATATACATACATATATATATATATATATATATATATATATATATGTACATATGTAAACATTATTACACGTATACATACCTACACTAAACTACACATATGTATGTATGTATGTATGCACGTATGTATGTATGTATGTATGTATTTATGTATGTACGTATGTATGTATAGGTATTAGCAGAAACATGGAGAGGCAATTCTTAGTTGTAATGAAATTTTTTAAAAGTTGTGACTTCGGCTTTTGCTGTCACAAGAGTATATAATCTGATTAAATCCGAGATTATCTTATTTATTTCCAACTCATTACGGATCTGGTTGAGGCTCTACCAATGTGATAACTTTCCAGGATATTGTAAATATATTTGCCTTGAGTAGATTTTTTTCTCTTCGTTTTTGAATTTTCTCTTTTGATGCAGGTCTTAACATCTTGGGTCCTTGAGGCTAATAAAAGAAATAATGATAATTATTGTTGTAGTTGTTCTTGTTATTGTTGTTATTGTGGTTGTTTCTGTTATTATTGC
Organism: Octopus bimaculoides; assembly: GCF_001194135.2. Taxonomy (NCBI): domain Eukaryota; kingdom Metazoa; phylum Mollusca; class Cephalopoda; order Octopoda; family Octopodidae; genus Octopus; species Octopus bimaculoides. The sequence goes on from NC_068988.1 coordinate 5,845,371, forward strand.
TGACGTCGTCATCATCATCATCATCATCATCATCATCATCATTATTATTATTATTATTATTATTATTATTATTATTATTATTATTTTTATTATTATTATTATTATTACAATTCAGTGGTCTGCATGTATATTTCGAAGCCTCGTTGGGGACCATAGAGTGGAATCTTGCTTTGAGGTGTATATTTGATTTATTTTGTAGAAATTTTTGAATATTAAATAACATGCATAGATTAGATTCTTGAATTTTTCGTCTTCCGTAACGTAACAATAAAAGAAAAAACACAGTCCGATACATACATACATGCACACATACATACATGCACACATACATACATAC
>NC_068988.1:5845717-5848365 GCF_001194135.2 Octopus bimaculoides
TATATATATATATATATATATACATACACACATACATGTATATATAGGTAAATATATATGCATATGTACATGCATATTCATATAAAACAGACACACCTACATAACAAACACAATCACACACATACACACACATTCATATACATATACAGTTAAGAAAATGAGATGACAAAGGCATAAGCGGTTCTCTTGTGAACTTCATTACCTCACAACTGTTTCTGCTATGAGATGAAGTGTACTCATATTTGAGTGCTTGAGTATCACTTTATAGCTTCATCGAAGCATTGAAAATGAGGGTCAGCTTTTTAGGAAAATAATTACAAATGAACCTAATGCCAGCCTTAATACACACCAATGCACTCATGCACATCTATACATATACATATACATATATACACACAAATACACACGCACCCATATGTATATAGGGTCGTATCCCCGACTCTTATTCTCAAGCGAATTCGCTGCCAAAAGATGTACCTTTTGTATTAGGGGCATAATTCACTTGGCGGGCTTCAATACAGTTTCCGTTTCCCTACAACAATTTAAGGGTCGAGTTATAGATTTAGAGAACGAGGTTCGTCCTTTGTCCAAGACGCCATACACTAACAAACTCCTTAAATTTACGTCTACATGCGCGCACACACACATACACACGCACACACGCAAGCACACACATGCGCAAATTGTTTTCATAGGTAACATTATTTGAAAACTACGAATAATAAGTAAGGCTTGTAACATTGTGTTTGAGCGGAAAGCAGCGAACTGGCAGAACCCTATCCGCTCTTGGCAAAATGCTTACCGAGATTTTGCCAGGCTCTGCGTTGTGAGTTCAAATTTCACGGGTGTCATCTTTACCGTTCTTCTTCCCGGGATCTATAAATTAAGCACCAGCTGAACATTGGGTCAATCTAATAGACCCAACCCCTTTTCCGAAATCATTTCCATTGTGTCAAGATTTAAAACCGATATTTTATATAACGGTAGTCCTTAAACTATTTTCCATCTTCCGTTTTCTCTTTACTTCAAATTTATATTCTTATGCAATGTAGCCATCTTTCATAACGCTAAAAATGGAGAAGAATGAATTTACTTTAAAAAAACGGGGAAAATAAATTTCAAAGAGAGAAATATCATGTTTAAATGTAGGAAATGGATTAAGATAAATAGATTTTTACTAAATCAGGAAAAAAAAAAAAAAAAAAAATGAAAATCAAATAAGGATTGCAAAATGTTTATTTTCAAAAATAATATATAACCATAAAATTAAAATCGGTATATATTTCTATAAATCATATATTATCACAAAGAAATATAAAAAAAATATACGTGGAAAAAATAATCCATTTTTGCAAAATTTCTTTGTTCATAGAAAAAGCAACAAATAAAAATTAGCTTACTGAAGACTGCAGCAATGTTTTTAAACAAAATATATCGAGACAACATACTTCTCTCTTTACATTATTACTATGGCGATCTAAGTCGGTGAGCTGGAAGAACCGTTAGCACGCCGGGTGAAATGCCTAGCGGTATTTCGTCTGATTTTACGTTCTGAGTTCAAATTCCGCCGAGGTCGACTTTGCCTTTCATCCTTTCAGGGTCGATAAATTAAGTACCAGTTCCGTACTGGGGTCAATCCAATCGATTGGCCCCTTCCCCAAAACTTTCGGGCCTTGTGCCTAGAGTAAAAACAAATGTTTTTGTCTTCAATCCTGCTAATGATAAAATTGTATGAAAAAATCCAAGATCAAAGTTTCACTTTCAATCCTATGGCGTGGTACATTGAGCAAGTGTCTTCTACAATAGCCGCGGGCTGATTAAAGTGGCAAAAATACTAAATACTATATTCTAACCTAAGAATGAGAGGTGGTTGTGCCATTGAATTCATTTAGGCTAATTATCGTATGGCAGTGTTATTCAATTTTGAATTTGAAATTTCATCAGGAGAAGAACTAAATTAGCATCAATCTATCCTCGAAATTAACGTCTTGTGGACATATTCAATGCGCGACTATGTTTCAGTTTATTTCGATCGTATCCGCAGCAGTTTTCATTTCAATTATAAATGTGAAAAATAAACTATTGAACTAAAATATACGACGTTGAACTAAATCTTTTAATACGTCCTTATGCATTGCGGCTGTATTTCAATTTTTTTTTCATCCATATGGTGTTGAGAATTTTCATCTTTACAATCAATTTTGAAAGACTTCTCAAAAGAGTCTGATAATATGACACGCTGCCACTTTTCGTCGCTCACTGATCACTTGTCTCGGTTTGGCTCTATTAGTAGTCTGTGCTTTTTGTACGATACAATTCGTATTAACAGACTAAATTACTCATAAAATGGAGAAGTTTATTAACAAGAAACATAACCGTGACGATTATGAATCTGAAAGTAAATTTTCGTCGAAAGCAACGAAGCGTAGCGAAAGCACGACCCAATCGTAAATATTGCAATAGCTATTTAAAGTTTGGGTTCCATTCGACTGGCAACGAGGATCAACGTCTTTTGTGTGTTGTTTGTGGTGAAAGTGGAGGCGCAATGGCCCAGTGGTTAGGGCAGCGGACTCGCGGTCATATGATCTTAAGGTGGTGTTGCAGCGTGGCCGCAGTCCAATGACTGAAGCATATAAGAGATGAAAAAT
>NC_068988.1:5848375-5849008 GCF_001194135.2 Octopus bimaculoides
TACTACTACTACTACTACTACTACTACTACTACTACTACTACTACTACCGCTACTACTACTACTACTACTAATAATAATAACAATAATGATGATGATAATAATAGTATTATTGTTGTAATGATGCCGTATATACTAAGTGACAGCAATATATCAAACTGCATTGATTCCGCTGGGATCATTAAAATGGTTGCATAACTAACAAAGGTAATTACTCGAAGCACAGTTTGCATCTCTGTGACTTTGGAAATATTAATCAATAGAACTCCATTATTATATATCCCGCCCGATTTATGTCTCTGAGGTCCTCAACAACTGGATACTGAATTCTTTACTTTAAAATATAAATCAAGAGAAAATCGAAAGAGAAAACTCTAAGGGCTACCGGAGGAATTTTATTGGAATTTCTTCATTTGAACCGAATATAATTTAATGCTTCAGGCTCTGTTTTGGACGTCATGATTCTTGCAGTGTTATATATTCCACTAGTAAAATTCGGTTAACTCGCTTTTACTTCAGTTCAATTGGTTTTTGGTATTCTGTTTTCGCCCAGTGTACTTGTAAATTTGTGAGTATGTGTGCGTGTGTGTATACACACACGCATATATATATATATATATCTATATATATATATA
>NC_068988.1:5849018-5849847 GCF_001194135.2 Octopus bimaculoides
TATGTATGTATCTCTCTCTCTATATATATATAATAATAATAATAATAATAATAATAATAATAATAATAATATAGATTTAATCAAAAGATTAAATGTGATACTTAAAATGTTTGTGGCACCAGAATTCGGTAGGGTAAAAACCAAAAACAAAATCAAGAGATTTGGTGAATAAAATTTGAAGAAAAGCAACAAAAATGTATTAGGTTATAGCAGTACGTACGTTTCGTACAAACTTCATTTATATATGTAGTGAGAACACCACATAAGATGTGCAATGAGAATGTACTCCTCAGCTGCATAATGGAAGTTCACTTCAGAAACTCATTTTGTAAATGTGTGCAAATACAAGAGTAGGAAAACAGAACCATGCGGTTGATAAGCAAGCTACTTACCACACAGCCACTCCTCTTATATAATACGATATTTTAAATATGGAATGGTTTGGAGGGTCCATCCGAGTATGATAGGAATCAAGGAGGACAATTGGTAAAAACTGGTTGAGAAACACCGTCATAATCGATAACTCAAAATACAAATTCGTAGACAAATAAGGGGCTGCATTATCTTGCACTCCACTTCCTGTATGCAGTTTTTCATATGTTTTAAATTCTATTGTAAGCAATGTAAATAAAAAGATTCAGGCTTAATCACACTTGTTTGTATACAATTAAACGCATTTATTCTCCTGTAACTTTTTACTAACCGATTTTTTTCAAACACCATTGACGAAACTGACGTTGGAAATTTTACTTCAAAGCGGAAATGTAAAAATTGTTGAATATGATGCAGTGAATATTTTGAATATCAACTAAAAAAAAAAAAAAAAAAA
>NC_068988.1:5850556-5853988 GCF_001194135.2 Octopus bimaculoides
TGTGTGTATGTGTGTGTGTGTGTGTGCGCGTGTGTGTGTGTGTGTGTGTGTGTGTGTGTGCGAGCGCGTGCGTTATTTTTAATCGGCAGAATTTGCAAAATAACTGGAAGCTTTTCAGTCACTTTATAACATCTGCCGATTAAAATGCAAAAATATATGTATATTAGTGCTTTGAACTCAATTTATCCTTCTCGTATTACCAAATAAGTTTCTAACCAGGTGTCAAGACCATTTTGATCTAATCTTGTTCACAGTACAGAACCTCACTTCTCTAAATAAACATTGATTTCTCATTTTTATGCATTTGTTTTATTGTTTAGATTTATTTTATTTGTTTTATTACACGCATTTATTTTATTTGTTTTATTTCACGCATTTATTTCTGACGGGCACAATTTCAAATCTGGGTTAGGCAAACTCTCGATTTCAATATCTGCATCTCACTCAAAGTTATCTACAATATGAATTTGATCCAACTGGATATAGAACTAAAGATGCTTACATTGTAATCGAGTTGAATTCATTTCTGAACGAATAGAAATGTCACTGAATCATTCCAACGAGGCGTATTTATAATTTTTTACTCATTGTTACTGGCCGCTCTAAGAAGATGGCGATTTGTTGTACAAACATAAATTGCTAAATCTGTTTCGATCTGATATATTCAATCGAATCCGTTTCATTACTTGATTGATACATTTTGTTTTCTATTATCCCCGAGAAGATGAAAAGCAAAGTTGAATCCGTTGGGATTTCAACAGAAAATTGTAAAAGAATAAAAATAAATACTAAACGTTCGTTTTTGTCACCGACATTTGCTCTTCATCGCCTTTAGAAACAAGTTAATATTAGTAGATTGATTGATTGAAAATATATTGAAATCATGTCATTATTCAAATGCTTCCATTCTTGATACAAGAGTATAAATATACAACATGCTTGAAGGTATCTCCAAATGTCTCCAAATCACTTGAATCCGTTGGCTGCCATTAACAATGAAAAGAAACAATTGCATTATTGGCATATAAAACTTTCTGCAACAAACAGAAACACTTTATAATTATTTTTCAAACAGTTATCTTACAGAGAAATATTCCAAGCTGAAAATATATCTTACTAAGAAGACAGGAAAGTTTCAAGTAAGCGATCTCATTAGAATAACAGATCAAATTAATTTAACGAACAAATATTTGCACATTTATTCTTAATACGCCTAGGCAGGTTTAGACGCAAAATATGTGCTTCGCTGTAGTTAACGTCGAAAGAGGAAAAATTCTCTGATGGATGACGAAAATTTGTTTATCAAAAAATACAGAACACTCCTAAATATGAACGCATAACCAACTTTGATCTTGAATATATTTTAATTCATGCTCACATACACATCACTGTAAATATTTCATCTCATTACTCCCCCAAAATGAGCAATTTACTCCCTTCTACCGAATAATAACGATCACCAATTACCTCCCCTTACATTTTCCTACCTGTTGATTCATTTCATTCACAAACTCCCATACACAACATGAACTAGAATCTTCTTAAGAAAATACAAAATTACAATAATTTCAATCTCATGGTTAGCGTAAGCGAAACCGGTCAACAAACACAATACTCTTTCACTTATAACATATATTAAAAATATATATTAACTATGCAAACCAGGGCTGTGTGGTAAGTAGCTTGCTTCCCAACCACATGGTTCTGGGTTCAGTCCCACTTCGTGGCAGTTAAACACATTTGAAATCTGATGATTACACTATGCATGAAAGCGCTAATTTAACTTTATGAGCATTACAAAATATGTTTTTAATGTCAAAATACCATGATAAAAAAAACATGAAAACCAGACCATGTTGTAACTTTATTCAAGTGATATATTATTCTAAGCACATAATTCTATGCAATTAATCTATTCACACAAATTCAAAACAAATATATGTATATATATATATATATATATATATATATATATATGTGTGTGTATGTATGTATGTATGTATGTATATATATATATATATATAGTTGTGTGGTAAGTTACTTTCTTACCAATGACATTATTCCGGATACAGTCCCACTGTGTGACACCTTGGGCAAGTGTCTTCTGCTATAGCCTCGGGCCAACCAAAGCCTTGTGAATAAATTTGGTAGACGGAAACTGGAAGCAGACCGTCGTATATGTATATATGTGTGTTTGTTTGTGTGTGTGTGTGTGTGTGTGAATGTGTGTGTATGTGTGTGTGTATGTGCATGTATATATATTCATGCGTGCGTGTCTTTGTGTCTGTGTTTGTCCCTCTACCACTATCACTTGACAACCGATGCTAGTGTGTTTATGTCCCCGAAACTTAGCGGTTCGGTAAAAAGAGTCCGATAGAATAAGTACTAGGCTTACTAACAATAAGTACCGGAGTCGATTGCTTCGACTAAAGTTGGTGCTCCAGCATAGCTGCAGTCAAATGACTGAACCCAACCCGTCAACCTGTCCTGGAATCGAAACCACAATCTTACGATCGTGAATCCAATATCCTAACCTCTAAGCTACGCGCCTCTCTTTCTTTCTCTCTCTCTTTCTCTCTCTCTCCCTCTCTCTCTCTCTCTCTCTCTCTCTCTCTCTCTCTCTCTCTCTCTCTCTCTCTCTCTCTCTCTCTCTCTCTCTCTCTCTCTCTCTCTCTCTCTCTCTCTCTCTCTCTCTCTCTCTCTCTCTCTCTCTCTCTTTCTCTCTCTCTTACACACACATACCGCATATACTGATGAGACGATTGTTTAATGTTTTGTCTTTCATCTAGTTGTTGTTTGAAATGTACACAAAAACAAAATGCGAAAGCCACAAGGAACGAAATTATTTTTCTTACATTCATAAAAGATGTCAAAATCGTTGAAATACGAAATGAGATAATGTGACAAGTCTTGTCTCCCTGAAAGACATTAAATTATCACTGTTAGTGAATTACTCAAGCAGGAGACCCTACGACATTTTTCACCTTAGAAAACAAATCTTCGAAATTCGTTCGTGTCACGATATTGAGTGACATTTGAGGAATAATGGAAGAGAATATATTTCTTTAGGTTTTGGTAAAAAGTTGATTGTTTAGCCGTTCCGTGATAACTATTTTAATAACTTCACTGAGTTGAATCTCTCGGATTCTAAATTCATTTCATAATCTTCACCAGTCATATTTTTATATCACCAAGCTAAATAAGAACACAACAAAGATAAAAAACAATTAAAAAGAATTGGTTTAATATTTAAAGCAACATTATTCTATCCGTATATATATATATATATATATATATATTTTTTTTTTTTGAAAAGATTTGTAAAAGTACCACACGAGTAAGTAGATATTAAAGATAAATAAAAATGAAAATGCCACTTTAAAAAAAAATTTTGTGGGGTGTTTTAATTAATTTACATATTTTAAGACTTAG
>NC_068988.1:5854246-5855675 GCF_001194135.2 Octopus bimaculoides
ATATATATATATATATATATATATATAGGATCCGTACAGAATGTCTACCAAGCAATCATTTACGATAACTTCAGCTTTACCGTGCAGAAGAATTTCAATTTTGTTAGACAGGTATATAGATAATGGAATCTACTCTAGTATTTACTAGAAATTAATGTCCCTACTTCACAGAAATTGTATCCAAGTTTGACCCATAGCTACAGCTGAAACTATTGTTTTATATAGAGTTGTAGCTTAATAGAAAAAATTTATAAGTAAAACAATTGCATTATCCACTTTAGCGGCAAATTCAGTCATTGTTTTCACATGAGAATATCGTGGAAAGAATATTATTTCATGGAAACCATTTTCAAGAAATGCAATTACAGATACGTTATCCTTTGACTTCACATGCTCATTTTTCAGCAGATTAGTAGTAACACTTTCAAATTTTGGCACAGGGCCAGCAATTTCGGGAGAGAGAATAAGTCAATTACATTGTTCCCAGAATTCAACTGTTTCTTATTTTATCGATCCCGTCGTTCAACTGGTACTTATTTTATCGACTCCGAAAGGATGAAATGCCAAGTCGACTTCGGCAGAATTTGAGCGCAGTACATAAGAACGAACGAAATGGCAGCTCACCTCATTAGCAAGTTAGTAATAACGCTGTCAAATTTTGGCAAAAGGCCAGTAATTTCGGGGGTTGGAAGAAGTAGATGACATCGACCCCTGTATTCAATTGATACCTCCTTTATGGACCCTGAAAGGATGAAAGGTGAAGTCGAATTCGGTGAAATTTGAAGTCAGAACATAAGAACAGACGAAATGCCGCTAAACATTTTCCCGACGTGTTGACAATTTTACCAGTTCGCCTCCTGAGCAAGTAAGTAATATCGGCGTATGGTCAGCGATTTTTTGGGGGGGAAGGATAAATCAATTACGTCGACCCCCGGTGTTCAAATGTTACTTATTTCATCGACCCCAAAAGGATAAAAGGTAAAGTCGAACTCGGCGGAATTTGAACTAAGGACGTTAAGACAGGCGAAAGTACTTCTAAGCACTTTACCCGGCGTGCTAACGATTCTGCCAACTCGGTTCCTTAGTAAGTTAGTAATATACTTTCTGCTACAGGAACAAAGAGTAAAATTTGTGGGGAGGAGTCTAATCGATTACATCGACCTTAGTGTTTCACTCGCACTTAATTTATCGACCCTGAAAGGATGAAAAGCAAAGTCGACCTCAGCGGAATTTGAACTCAGAATGTAAAAGAACCAGAAGAAATGCTACTAAGCATTTTGTCCGGTTTGCTAACGTTTCTGCCAGTCTAACCATTCTTTTAATTTTTTTCTGCTAAAGGCACAAGGCTTGTAATTTGATAGGAGGGAACAAGTCGATTACATCGGCCCCAGTGTTTCCCTTGTATTTAATTTATCGACCCTGAAAGGCG
>NC_068988.1:5855774-5856476 GCF_001194135.2 Octopus bimaculoides
GTACCAGTTGCATACTCGTGTCGATCTAATCGACTGACCCCTCTCCCCCAAAATTTCGGTACTTGTGCCTAGAGTTGAAAAAAAAAAATTATCGACCTTGAAAGAAAAGGTCGACCTCGGCGGAATTTGAAATCAGAACGCAACGACGGGTGAAATACCCACAAAAATTTCTTCCATCGTGCTAACGATTCGGACAGCTCAAACCACTTCTGCAATCTAGTAATATCAAAAACGTTATATTCTAAATTGCAATGTATTTCGCGTTTACACCAAGTCAAAATGTAATTTCCATGGCCCACTAGCTCAATTCTCAATCAAATTATATCAAATGAATTTTCGATCTGATGGGATTTCACATATAAATTGATATTGCAATACCAAGTCACCTCTCTGTTCCAGCCAGGTTACTTTAGCTATCAATCATCTAAAGAACATGAAGTTTGATGAAGTAAACTTTATTTTTGTATAAATGTTACATTCTGTATGAGCTCTAGTTAGCAGATAAATAACAGCATTCCTTGGGCAAAAAAGAAATAAAACAACGGCTTCTACTCAGTAAAAACACGTGACGCATAAAGTGAAGCAAATACAGTTTACTGGCAATAATCATCGAAAAGTGATGGAAAGTTCGTTCTTCACATATACGCTATAAGGAAATGATTAAAAAGATAACGAGAAATTTACTTTCCTCCTCCTCCTCCT
>NC_068988.1:5861050-5862480 GCF_001194135.2 Octopus bimaculoides
ATATATATATACATATATATATGTATGTGTGTGTATCGCCATGATTGACTGCTAACTCCACAAGTTTTTTAATGTGATATTTAACATTTTAATATGATAAGATATTTCGCTCTATTCTCCAGAAAAATTTTCCGCCTAGATATGTGCGAAAACACATTTATTTTAGCGGTTTCGAAAGACGTCATTGTATCGAAGGATGCATGTGTTTCTACGCCGTAAATCTAATTGAGTTAGCTCCTACAAGGCCTTGTTTAACTATGGCGGCAGTGTAATAAATATACAATATTTCGTTTTGAAAGGAAACTGAAACTTTTTGATTATTACTTAATACTGATTACATCCTAATGTTAAAAATCAATCAACGAAAGTATTTCTTTTATATTTAAGCTGTATATAAAATCTTACGTTTTATGGAAATACTTTTCTTTTTACAAAACTAACCTCTCTTCATTGCATCAACATTTTTGGTTTGATTAGATTTTTCATGTCGAATCCATTAAATATTTTAACACAAATGTAAATGCGTTGTAGAGAATGTATCAGTCATTTTGCACACTAATCTAGTGGCTCTCAACCATTAAAAAAAAAATCTAATGGCCCCTTTGATTACTATTTTATTCTGGTGGACCATCATCGCCATTTGATGCTTAAAACTAGTTTTATAGAAATTTCTTTCAAAATTCCTATTTTGTTTTTCACACATTAATTTGTGTAGGTTGAACCATGTAGAGTGCTATAGAAAGAAACCAAACTGTTTGCTGCAATAAATACATCTAATGCAAAATTTATTCATGGACATTTTCAATTAACACTGTCTATTTCCAATTTACTATTTTGCTTGCGTGGGCCCCCTCAAAATTCTTATATGGACACTCCTCGGGTCATACAGACCCCGGCTGAAAACCCCTACTCTAAGTTATTCATTTTTCTGAGACCAAGAGGTGCAGAGTCGGTTGTATTTATTCAGTGATTCTTGCATTTGTTGCATTAATAGTTAAACGATTTCGTTGAGGATTATAGTTATCTGACAAGGTCATGTTATGATGAAAATTTATCCAGGGGTCGTCTCTATACCGCACAGTAAACTTAAAACATTTTTGAATCGTTTGTGGGCCGGGCAAAATGCAAAGCAACATTTTTTCCTTTTTCCAATGGCAGTGAGCTGGCAGAATCATCAGCACGCGGGGCAAAACGCTTAACGGCATTTCGTCCGTTTACACGTTCCGGGTTCAAATTCCGTCCAGGTTGACTTTACCTTTCATCCTTTCCTGGTCAATAAATTAAATACCAGTTGAGTACTGGAGTCGATATAATCGACTTACTCCCGCCCTCCGAAATTCCTGACCTTGTGCCGAAATTCAAAATCAATATATGAGATACAATATATATATATATATATATATATATATATATATATATATATATATATA
>NC_068988.1:5863359-5863993 GCF_001194135.2 Octopus bimaculoides
ATGGTACCCCTGAAGTCATCGAAATAAAATTGTTGAGGGGTAACAACAATTACCACCTATGCTGGTCTTTGAGGGTCTGCGAGAACAATGGGCAGAGACTGTTTATATAAATCGGTCTAATGAAAAAGAAAATGACCAACTTTGAATTTCCTCTAATATACCTCAATATATAATGTTTGTTGCACAAATATATTCATAGATAAATGGTAAAATATTTCTGTCTCAGAGAAAAATCGAAGAGCCTCTAGAGAAGCGAGGTCATATAAGTGTGACGTGTAAGAGTGAGTGCCTAGAAGTGTAACGTTACTTATGACCTGTGAAAGAAAGATAACGCAAACCATTGGCATGGTTGCTACCGGTATATTATGCCGTTATTTAATTAACGTGTTTACAAACACACGCAGCCACACACCTACACACACACACACATATACACATATATGTGTGTGTGTATGTGTTTGTGCGCGTATGTGTTTGTATGTGTGTTTGTGTGTGTGTGCATGTGTGTGTAGGTACCTGTGTATTCATGTATTTATATGCATGTATAAATAGACAAATAAACAGATAGTCTGATACACACATACATCTCTCTCTCTCTCTCTCTCTCTCTCTCTCTCTCTCTCTCTCTCTCTCT
>NC_068988.1:5864042-5865948 GCF_001194135.2 Octopus bimaculoides
TATATATATATATATATATATATATATATATATATATATATATATATTCTCACACTCTTATACATATATGTATGCATGGACAGAGGACGAGCTGTATATATATATATATGCACTTTTACTCTTTTACCGCTTCCTGGCCTGCAAATGGTGGCCATGCTAGAGCACTGCTATTATGTGAGTATGCATTTTCATAGTAAATCGTAACTATCATCACGAACTATACAGAATACTCTATTTAACACAGTTTATGAAATACAAACTAAATTAAAGCAGACCTGGGAATGAACCCGGATCCATGTGGTTGGTAAGCAAGCTACTTATCACACACCCACTCATGCGCCTGTTTATGAATTATCAATTTTCGTCGCACCTCTGCGACCTGGCCATCGACGCAAAGATGTAGAAGAACTGTGTCAGTGACCAGGTCGGTCGATTAAAGTGCATCGAAAGTTAGTGCCACTTCATAGTAGACATGGCTAAAACTATTAAGAAATAGACGAAAGTGAATCTATCAGTTTAATGTCTTATGAAATATAGCAAATTCAAACAAAACTAACAGCAATACAACCACAACAAAGTATATTGATATATTCAAGAACAAAAGAAATAATAGCAATGAATGAATTATTGGCGAAATGGTAGCATTATAAGAGCTTTGGAAATGTCAATAGAAACCACAAATAATCACATTATCTTCAAACACAGGATACTGTACGTCTGAGCAAGAGACAGGCCTGAAGATTTAAAGTACTTAAAATAAAGACGGAATCAAACGTTAATAATTAAAATTTGCAAATTTGATGAAGTTCGCACACCTTCGGGAGTTATAGATTGCGTTTATGTTTTGAGTGTAGCCTTTCTTCAGGGAAAGAAATTTGAAGTACTCACGTCTCCCTACGGCGCGGAAACTTATTTAAATTTGCAAATTTTATTAATTTTTTGTCCATTCGGCTGCTGACAGTTTGCTCAGACAAGGAAGAAAATATTTATTTCTTATGGAGGAAAATATTGATTTTCTTTCTTCTAAACTTTGATGAAAGCCACACACACTCATCGAGAAGCTCTCTTAGTAGGTTAACTCGTGTACAGTACATCGCTTCTCTTTCTTTACTCTTCGTTACTCCAGTGTTATTACTTGATGGTAAAGCGAAGAAGAGCAAAGTCAAAGCAATTGGGAATCGAAATACAAATATAAAATAAGATACTCAAATAATGCAACAATGTTGCCGGAATCTTACTCTATTTATTGCCAGTCAGCCATTTTATGATAACATAAATAGCAACTAATTGGTTAACATATTAGTATTTTAAATATAAAATAAATGAAACCACTTCAAAACCAACGTAATGATATAACACAATACTATATATATATATATATGTGTGTGTGTATGTATGTGTATGTGTCTGTATGTGTGTGTACATATATATATATATATATATATATATATATATATACATATACATATACATACAAGTGTGTGTGTGTGTGTGTGTGCGTGCATACATCTACATGCAAAAACACATATATACATACGTGTATGCATTTATATATACATATATATATTTAATACATACATATGTGTGTGTGCATGTGTGTTTGTGTGTGTGTGTGTGTGTGTGTGTGTATGTGTGTGTGTTTCATGCTAAAAGAAAAAACTTAAATGATTAGGGTTAGGGATTTTGGTGTTCTTTGCCAAGTCTGGGATCCCAAATGGAGACGATCATGAATATTCCACGTCCATCCGACACAAATATCCCAGGTGACCTGATTGATAATCGTTGAGGGATTATTCACATTGTTCAATATTAACACAGTTTACAAATGAATATCAATATATGGAGACACATATATATATTTATATACATATATATATATATATATATATATATATATATATATATA
>NC_068988.1:5875394-5876714 GCF_001194135.2 Octopus bimaculoides
ATATATATATATATATATATATATATATAAATATATATATGTGTGTGTGTGAGTGTGTGTGAGTGTGTGTGTGTGTATGTTTATATGTATATTTATGAATGTGTATATATGTATCAATATGCATGTATGTATATATGTATATATATAAATGCATACATATATACATATATACATATATAAATACAAGTGTATATATGCATATGTACAAACGTATAAACAGACACACATACTCACATATATATACACACACAGCCTAGAATTACACGTTAATATATAAGTGCATCAAAGCCCCTAATAAAATAACCCCTATCAAGAAAAATCAACCTATACCAATGTAAGTAATCCCCACAAAATATGACTCCACAAACACTTTCCACTTACCAAGAATGAAGAACAACTAAGAATAATGAGACTAAGATATAAAAATAATTGCGAACAAGTATACCAAATGAGGATACCTAGCATCAGCTGCCAAACGAATATCACTATGGTTTCGACACCTGGGCTATACTATCCAACCTGGTGATGTTAACGGTGCTAAGAATATAAGCGCTGCTTAGGAATCCACCAGTTCATCTAAGGAAGCAGATAGATTTAATTCATAGGTCTCAAATAAGACTTCTAAAAGAACTTATTCCAAAAACGGATCTCCAAGCAATACCACAAACATAGACTACTAGATATTTTCTTTCATAATCTACCTTTCAGCCGACGTTGAGTTCTAGATACTTCATCAGGCCTGAGTACCAATATTCTGTACCTATAACACGCCATTTTTCATGTCTTCTTACCTATGTATGTATGTATGTATGTATGTATGTAAATTTATATATGCGTATATATGTCTATGAAGATTTTATATATTTAACGCTCTACAGCCGACGGTAAATAAAAAGATGTTTAAATTTAATTTTTTGTGTTATCAATTTTCTAACAGATACACTGGTTTAGCTTCACTTTAACAAGAATTCCAGATAAAATTTGTGTTAAAAATTATTTAAACAAAATATTATTATTATATGACTTACATAATAATCATCTAAAACTCAGATTAATTTTATAATTAAAATTACTATGTTGAAACATATCATTAACTAACGATATATGTGTATGGTTTTGTTTAACAGAAGGAGGCGAAACATTTATATCTGCTAACAGGAAATATATATTTATTCACGTGGCTATTGGGGAAAATTAAATATATCGCCGTATTTTATATACATTTAACTTCTTGGTAAATATGTATTGTTATCAATACATTACCTCTGTGTGTGTGTATATATATATATATATATATAAATGTGTGTGTGTGTGTGTGTG
>NC_068988.1:5876724-5877381 GCF_001194135.2 Octopus bimaculoides
ATATATATATAAATGTGTGTGTGTGTGTGTGTGTGTGTGTGTGTGTGTGTGTGTGTGTGTGTGGATAGATAGATAGATTTAGATATATGTCCGTACATACGCACGTATATAAACATAAATATATTCATGCATATACAAATTTATAAATGTGCGTGTATGTATATATGTGTGTGTGTGTGTGTGAATGTGTGTGTACGTGTGTGCATACATAATATATATATATATATATACCTATGTATATATATATATATTATATTACACATACACACACGCACACATATATATATATACATACATGCATACACATACATACATTCACGCATACATTCACACATACATTCACACATAGAAGCATACATACATGCACATTTCAATATGAGGTAATGAACAGTATCGTTTCGAGAGCTATGTGCACACTTCACCAACATTATCAATTTAAACACATTTATTAGAAGGAATTTTATTATATATGCCACCATAGATATAAACAATATATTTAACTCAAATCAGATAGTTTTTCATCTTGCATATATATATATGTGTATGTGTATGTATGTATATGTACGTGTGTGTGTGTGTGCGTGTGTGCGTGTGTGTGTGTGCGTGTGTGCGTGTGTGTGTGTGCGTGTGTGTGTGTGCGTGTGCATGTATATGATA
>NC_068988.1:5878687-5879369 GCF_001194135.2 Octopus bimaculoides
GACCCAAATATTCTTTTCTATTTCAGGCACAAGACCCGAAATTTTGGAGGAGGGGGCCAATCGATTAGATTGACCACAGTACGCAACTGGTACTTAATTTTTCGCCCCGAAAGGATGAAAGGCAAAGTCGACCTCAGCGGAATTTGAACCCAGAACGTAAAGGCAGACGAAATACCGCTGAGCGGTTCGCCCTGCGTGCTAACGATTCTGTCAGTTCGCCGCCTTGTAATAAAAATGAAATGAAAGACACAAATGAAGAGAAGGGCGACCGTAAGAAGAACATCAACAATAAAATGATGGAGACAATTAAGACGGAACTAAAAATGATAGACAACGGCACCATGATTGCAATACTGGGACCGTCTGAACCACCATCGTTGCTAACGCCACCACCACCGCCAACAACAACAACATCAACAGCATCACCATCACCATCGTCATCAATATCATCAACGTCGTCGTCATCATGATTACCACCACCAACACAATCATCATCATCATCATCACAACCATCACCACCACCATCATCATTATCGTCACCATCCCACCACCACCACCACCACCACCACCACCACCACCACTACCAGCACCACCACCACCACCACTACCAGCACCACTATCCTCATGACCGCTACTGCAAAGCAGTGCAACGATAACAACAACAACAAAGCCAACGGCCACA
>NC_068988.1:5879379-5879967 GCF_001194135.2 Octopus bimaculoides
ACCACCACTACCAGCACCACTATCCTCATGACCGCTACTGCAAAGCAGTGCAACGATAACAACAACAACAAAGCCAACGGCCACAGCAGTGGAAGGAAGAGGAGGTGGTAGCGGTAGGAGTAACAGGTGTAATGACAATGAGGGCGTCAGCAGCTATGGTGACGATGATGATGGTGATGGTGATTGTAGTGATGGCGTTTGTGGTGACGATGGTGGTGATGATGACGATGATGATGGTGATGGTGATTGTGATGATGGTGATGATGACAGTGGTGGTATTGATGATGATGCTGATGGCGGCGGCAGCGGTGAATTTCGTTAGTAGTGGTGGCGGGAGTACTGGTACCCGTACGGGTGTTCGTAACCGTGGTAGCGTTGTCGAGAGTGCTAGCAGTGGTGGTGGTGGTGGCGTGGGTGGTGATCGTCGTCGTCGTCGTCATCGACGTCGTGGAGGTGCAGCTCGAAGTGACGGAGGCGACAGGAGCAGCAGGAGCGACAGCAGTGGTGGTAGTGGTGGTGGTGGTAGTCGAAGTGGTGGTCGTGGTCGTCGTGATCGTGGCACTGCTGCTAGAAGCGGCGGAGATACTT
>NC_068988.1:5880213-5882116 GCF_001194135.2 Octopus bimaculoides
TTTTATAAGTAGCAGCGGTCGTAAGATTGCAAATGGCGATGGTGGAAGGGAGAGGGAGCTAATGGAAGCCATAAGTGCTAAGATGGCGACGGCAGAGGAGGAGGAGGAAGAGGAGAAGGCGGGGGCGGGGAGATGGTGATGATGATGGTGGTGGCGGCTGCTGACAGTCATGCCTGCAATGTTTATCAACACTGTCACTGTTTGCTACTAAACACGAGAAGTACTCGCCCGGCATTGGTGCATTCATATTATCGGACCTGATTGCAGCTATTAGCCCGGCCACCGGCGGATTAATAGTCTCAGAACCGAAGTTACCCGGTACTGATGGATAAACGTTATCGTCAGATTACATTAATGGATTAAAGCCAACGGCCGAGTACTGACCTATTAATCTTATCATAACAGTATGCAGATGGATTAAAGGTGCTGGAACGTATATTGGTGGATTAATAGGGTTTAGACTGTATGCTGGCGGTTGAAGATATTTAACCGGATACCAGAGGATTAACGGATTCGGATCCAAGCTTTGGAAGTTAAAAAGTATGAAACCAGGTGCTTACGGATTAATCAGGGCAGAACCAGGTACGTGCAAATTAATGGTATCAGATTAAAATTATCAGATTAATACTATCAGATTAAGAATAAAATTATGTGATTAATACTATGAGATTAAAATTATCGCGGATATTGGCGGATTAATCATAATAGAATTAATTAATAGCTGATTAACGTAAGTTATGGCAACCGTATATTAGAGGATTAAAACTATTGGTCCGGAGGTGACGGATTAAAGGTAATGAAACGTGTAAAAGGTCGGTTAATGATATCAGAAATGAGATCGAGCGGATTTATGGAAGCGGGATCTTGTTTTAGGGGATTAAGGGCCGTCAGACGGATGATAATGCGTGCAAGTTTTTGCCCTTCAAACAGACATCGTTGAATAATTTAAATAGCAAAATAAATTTGATATCTTTAAACTTTTACTTGTTTCAGTCGTTAGGCTGCGGCCATGCTGGGGCACCGCGGGGAGGAAATTTTAGTTCAATGTTTCAACCTGAGTACTTATAAGTTTTTTCAATTTTAATTTTTTTTTTTTTACGCTGGTAATTTTTCTCTCAGTCTCTTTTGCCGAACTGCTATGCTACGGTGTTGGGGACGTAAACGCATCAACACCGGTTTTCAAACCGTGGTAGGAACAAAGACACAATCACATACGCACGCACATGAGTGTGTATAAACACACTCAGAACGTTAAAGACAGACGAAATACCGCTAAGCATTTCGCCCGGCGTGCTAACGATTCTGCCTGCTCGCCAACCTCCTCTACTATAATTTATCGATCCCGAAAAGAAGATGAAGGGCATCGGCGGAATTTGAACCCATAACCTAAAGACAGACAAAACGCCGGTAAGCATTTTGCCCGGCACGCTAACGGTTCCGCCAGCTTGTTGCCCTCTTCTACTACAAAAATAATAACACCACTACAATACTATCACCTATACACTAAGACTACACTAACACTAACCGTCATAAACGTAACAAGGACACCGTAAGTTTATTATTATTATTATTATTATTATTATTATTATTATTATTATTGTTATTATTATTATTATTGAGTGAGAGACAAGTGTATGCCATCAAAGTGACACTGGGGTAATATATACGAAGCCCAGCATACCCATCATGACTACCCGTCTGATAAGGGTTCACCAGGCACATGCATCACAACCATATGTGCGCGACATGGTGATCTCATATCAAGATAAACAGCGCATGACCTTGCAGGTGGGGCCCAGTTAGAATTTTCTTCAGGTCGAGTAGCCCATCCCGTTCAAAAGGTCTCTGAATAAGGTTTGTTTAAGGATGTTGAGCAAAACACCCATGTTTCCAAAGGTGAATT
>NC_068988.1:5883143-5883375 GCF_001194135.2 Octopus bimaculoides
AACGACAATAATTACTGAAACTAATTGAACAATTAACACATCGAATTTTAAATATCATACACACACACACACACACACACACACATATTTATATATATACATATGCACATGTAAACACACACACACACTCATACATACATATATATATACACATACACACACACATATACATATATACACATATACATACACACACACACTCATACATACATACATACATACATACATACAC
>NC_068988.1:5884449-5885489 GCF_001194135.2 Octopus bimaculoides
ACACACACACACACATAATATATATATATATATTATGAAGCCGACAACGCTGTTGAGTTTATTGTTAAACAGAAGCTAGTTTTGTAAAGAGAAGCAGCCGACAAGTCTCTTAAATCACATTCTTCATTATTTTAGGAAAGAAAAGGCGGACTTTTGGGATGATAATGTAGTCGTAAAGAAAGTATACGAGGAAGAAAAAAAAAATGCCAATGGAAAGGTCACGGATGGGATGCATTTGAATCTAAGAGTTTTCGGTCAGAGTTTTGTGTCTTGCTTATGAAAACAATATCGGATAAACTGAGCGAAGTTAACTGAAAAGAAAAAAGAAAATCGATTGAATTGTCACGGTTGGAATACTTTGAATACATAACTGTTTAATCAGAGAATATCTCTGGCGGATATACAAAGCAAGTGTAAAAAGAAAAAATCTAAAAGTGTGATGGAGATTAAAGAATGATGATAATATTTGCTAAATCTATGTAGATGGTGTGTGGAAAAGGCATGACTGACGAAATATCCCAGTTGTTTATTTGTCCGGTTTAATTCAATATTTCTGAAGATATATCTTACGATGTTTGTGGATGCATAAGTCTTTGCTATGTATAAGTTTTACAACCTAAGAAAGGTTTCATATGCCACGAAAATATAAGAGGTGCTAGGTGTAATATATATATATATTTTTTTTACAACTGTTCTTGTGTAACTTAAGAAGATGAAGAACGAGTAAAAGATTAATGTAAACTGTTTGTGAAAGAAAAAGTAAACGAAATTCACATTAGCAAGAAGGAACGAAAAAGAAACTAGGGAAGGAGATGAGAAGATAGAAAAAAGTAGAAGAGAAAAGGAAGGAAAAAAGGCATAAGAAGGAAGAAGGATAGAAAGAACGAAAAAAAATATGAGGTTTCTGGAGGAATGTATCCGGGTTGATAGAACTCTCAGGTATGCAACGAGAGAAAGGTAAACAGATTTTTATTGTAAAGTTGAAGTGTGTGTGTGTGTGTGTGTGTGTGTGTGTGTGTGTGTGTGTGTGTGTGTGTGTG
>NC_068988.1:5886293-5890388 GCF_001194135.2 Octopus bimaculoides
TGAGTGTTTATTGAGTGAAAACACTTAAAGCTCCACGGGGCTACGGAAGGGGGTGGGTGGAGAACCCTGCTTTACTCTTTCACCACAAATTTCTCTCATTCTTGATTCTGTTGTTAATGTATTTCAAAGGGTCAGCCTTGTCACACTGTGTCACGCTGAATATCCCCGAGAACTACGTTAAGGGTACACGTGTCTGTGGAGTGCTCAGCCGCTTGCACGTTAATTTCACGAGCAGGCTGTTCCGTTGATCGGATCAACTGGGACCCTAGTCGTCGTAACCGACGGAGTGCCACGACGACGAATTATAGAAATAGGTGGAACATATTGCTTAAGGGAGTCGCACACGTACACACAAACAGATATATATATGTATGTATATATATCCACACACGCAGAGACACAGACACATACACACAGATATTGAGAGAGATGCGCAGACACAGACAGATAGGTACACGAACAAATATACACGTGTGTGTTATATATATACATATATATATATATATATATATATATATATATATATATATACATATATATATATATATATATATATATGTACATATATATATATATATATATATATATATGTACGTGTTTGTCTATGCATGAATGTGTGCGTATGTATGTATGTATATATATATATGTATATGTGTGTGTGTGTATGTGTTTGTGTGTGTGTTTGTGTGTGTGTATGTGTGTGTGTGTACGTGGGAGTTTACATAATATTGTATATATGTCTGCATATATACACACACAAACACATACACACAGATATTGAGAGAGGCGCGCAGACGCACTGATAGATACACGAACAAATATACATATGTGTGTTTGTGTATGTATATATATATATATATATATATATATATATATATATATATATATATATGTGTGTGTGTGTGTGGGTGCGTGCGTGCTTGTCAGCGCATGTGTGCATGTATGTATGTATATATATATGTGTATACGTGTGAGTGTACATAATATCAGTACTAGTAACCGGGGGTGGTGTTGTTTGTTGTATGCATTGAGTGGTGGGGTGACAATGTGACCTAATCGTTAACTGCCTTGAAAATTCTCACCTGTGCAAAATTTCAGTTAACTAGATACAAAAGTGTGATGTACAGCATGTATCCATCCATCCATCCATACATACATACATACATACACGTTCATACGTACATAGAAACATACCTGGTAACATAGAAACATCCCTGGTACGTACATATCAATTGCTGGTAGGGACAAAGTATTTTAGCGGAGGCGCGTGACTTAGTCGTTAGCGTGTTGGACTCTGATTGTTAAGTTGTGGTTTCGATTCCTGTACCGGGTGATGCGTTGTGGTCTTTGAACGAAATACTTCATTTCACGTTGTTCCAGTCCGCTCAGCTGGCAAAAGTGAGTAATTCTGCGATGGATCGGCGTCCCATCCAGGTGGAGCATATATACGCCATAGAAACCGGGAAACTGGCCATATCGTAAAGATAACTTTTTTTTCTGTTTTTGAGCGTATTTCGTTTTGCAGCCATAGTGTAGTACCGAGTGTACTAAACATAGATAAGTCAGTTGTACTCTGACCTGCTTTGTATTGATTTATAAATCTTTAGTATACTTGAAAGTATATTTTAGTTGCAATAGAAAATACAGAGTCCCTGGCAGCAGTTAATATGTGCGTACCAGTTTCCGGGGAACGTGTTCGATATGTAAAATTGGTCGACCCACATGTGTTACACCGTTAAATTTAGTGAGTACTTAAGCAATGTGTTTGTGGACGGATAATGGATTGGATGTAGCACTGAAGAAGGAACAAGAACTTCTGAAATATGCATATACACACATTACCTATTTTTCTATCGTGGAGGCGCAATGGCCCAGTGGTTAGGGCAGCGGACTCGCGGTCGTGGGATCGCAGTTTCGATGCCCAGACCGGGCGTTGTGAGTGTTTATTGAGCGAAAATACCTAAATTAATTTCACGAGCAGGCTGTTCTGTTGATCGGATCAACTGGAAACCTCGTCGTCGTAACCGACGAAGCGCCGTGATGATTTTTCTATCTTCAATCGCATAGTTATATAGACGTGTTCCTATACGAAACATCGTAACTTTCAGTGGTGACTCTATAGAAAATCTGTAAAGATACACTTAAATTATATACAAGTCTGGCCAAAAGTCACCTGACAGTAAATCAAAACTGTTTAATTCCATGATTTATTTATGTTTAACAATTGAATGAATTTGATAAAAGCATCTAAATATGAAACAACATGGAAATTGTTCAAACTGATGTCCTTCTTTAGCGACACATTTTTTCCATTCGAGTCAATACAGAATTACAGAAAGTATTTATGGAATTTTGATTTACTGTCGGGTGACTTTTGACTAACCCTGTATATACATACATGGATCTTCGTCAGTTTCGACGAGGAGGACTAAGTTGTTCAATCGATAGAATAATCAGCTCATTGAATTAACCGGTAAATGACTGAGCATTCGTGTCGTCTGAAGGCATGAACGAAAAGATCCCATCGGTTTAGGAGCTCAATGGTATCCTATTTATGTAATTACTTTGTTTTTAGGGAACATTCGTGTATTTGCTGTGTATAAAGGCCCGCAATTCTGTCAAAACGATCCTATTAAAACGATCTCTTGAGGGGATTCTTAGGTGAGACTAGCGTGACATTCACTGACCAAGCTGTACTTTCTGAATTGCTGTAACAATCCACCAATTTCTATATAGTTTCCATCAATCCAATTTTCCTCGGAGGGCATGGGTTAGCTCGAAGATACATTTAATAGCATTTGCAACAAATGCCTCGCTATCAGGGATCGAACCTGGGACTTCGTGATTCCTCAACGAACTTCTTAACCATTTGACCACACACACACACACACACACACACACACATATATATATGTATATATGTATATATATATATATACCATATCAGGACAGGACTTTGCCCCATGGCAGGATTACTCATTCTTGACAGGAGCAACGTGAAATAAAGTGTTTTGCTTAAGAACACAACGCGTCGCCCTGTCCTGGAATCGAAACCACAATCTTACGATCATGAGCCCAACACGCTAACCACTAAGCCATGCGTGTCTACAAATATACATTCAAATGTTCTTATTTGCAGAAAATGGTTGCAAATGTTGTATAAAGCTTCCTAACATTGTTTTGTTGCATTCTGTGTTAGGCTGGGTCTCTCCTCCGAGAAACCCTTTGAAGTGTTCTCGTGTCTGCTTGAAGTGCTTAGCCGCTTGCACGTTAATTTCACGAACAAGCTGTTCCGTTGATCGGATCAGCTGGAACACTCATCGTCGTAACCGACGGAGTGCCACGATTAGAAATCTTCCGAGCAAGAGGGAACTAGTTTCTAAAAATGAAACGAGAGCTGGAATCCAGTTAGCAACGGCGATAATTGACACTAATTGAACTTTAAGAAAATCTAACTTATTTTTACCGTTCCATTTAGATATTGTATCTGTAAAGTGCCTTTTAGTGAGTCTCTTTGCAGAAAAAATTCTAAACTTTTCCAGTTTATCAATCAGTACACATGCCTGTATGTATGTATGCATGCATGTGTGTGAATGCGTATGTCTTACCTACATAAGTATGTTATGCGTGCACGTATCTACCAACTGTTTAAGCAAGACCAAACGCAGTGAAAACTCTAACACAAACATACGTCAAATAAAATTACGAGCAATGAAGTGAGCAAATTTATGTTTCCAAAAGGATGTTATGGACATTGACAGTCAGGGACGGATTAGAGCAAACTCACATTCGCTACATGTCTTTTAAAACGTAATATATGGGCGCGTGATTTTACATCAGCTTCAGTGCATATACTCTTTTACTCTTTTACTTGTTTCAGCCATTTGACTGCGGCCATGCTGGAGCACCGCTTTTAGTCGAGCAAATCGACCCACAGGAATTATTCTTTGTAAGTCCAGTACTTATTCTATCGGTCTCTTTTTTCCGAACCGCTAAGTTACGGGGACATAAAGATGCCAACATCGGTTGTTAAGCGATGGTGCTGGTGGGGGGACAAAAACAGACACACAAATATATATATGTATATATATATAT
>NC_068988.1:5890673-5892045 GCF_001194135.2 Octopus bimaculoides
ATATATATATACATATATATATGTATATATATATATATATATATCTACACACACACACACACACACACACACACACACACACACACACACACACACACACACACACACACACACATATATATATATATATAGATTAATGGATAGATAGATAGATTCATATGTGTATATACATACATATCTATATATACATGCATATACATATACATATACACACTCACACATGCATACATACATACATATATATATATACACGCTAATATCGGACATTGAGAACGAGTGATGAACATCGCATTGGTAGATAAATATTCTTAATTTGTGTTAACAAGGCTACCGCTTGTTTCATGCTGCGAGAAATCTCTCAACAATCATCAAGCCTGCCACTTGGAACGTTGTTACTCATCTTCATCTTGGATGAGAATACACGGGAATACACGACGCAGCACCAGATTGTAAGGGATTTGGGGGATAAATAATAAATAGATCATGGAAAGTAACGTATAAGAAAATCTTATGGAGTCATAAAATCATGTGGCTATCACAGAAGACTCCTCTAGTGGACTCGGCTAATAGACTAGATAGTAATACAACGCAGAGGAGTATAATGCAGTGTTCCATACAGCAAAAAATCCAAGAGATCCGATCGTTGAAATTATTTTACGAACAGTATATAAACCATAAAAAGGCAGTAGTTATGGGAGGTGAATATATTTAACCACAGGTCATCCTTAGGATTATGACCGTTTTGTAGCCTCTTTCGTGTAATAATAATTTCACTCCATAATAAATCATATTCACATGTCTGCATTAATATACATGGTACGCATTATACAGCATGATGTTCTGGCGATCTAATGAGCTACCCTTCTTTATCTGCATTGATTTGTGAATACGCAACTCTCTGGTATAACGCATGCATATTAACGCAGACATGTAAAAGTAATTTATTACACACTGGAATCTGTATTATATGAAGAACACTGCAAAACGGAACAATAATAAGGTTTATAAGTGATTAAATAAATATATGACCAACAGAGATGGAAACACAGACTTCTTCATGATGACACATACAGACACTTATACACAGACGCATTATGTGTGTGCGTGGGCATGTGAAAGTGTGTATAAGTATATGTCTGTTTGTGTGTGTGAGTTTGTGTCGGTATGTCTGTGTTTGTGTAGGATGTATATGTATGTGCATACATACATATGCACATATTATATATATATACAAGCATATGTATATACACATATTCTCTTCATATATATATATGTGTGTGTGTGTGTGTGTGCGTGTTTATACACATATGAATATGCATACGCATATATAAATATATATATAATTTAGTCCTAACGTGCCGAAACTGAGCTG
>NC_068988.1:5892123-5892934 GCF_001194135.2 Octopus bimaculoides
AAGAAGAAGAAGAAGAAGAAGAAGAAGAAGAAGATATATATATATATATATATATATATATATAATTTAGTATCTGAAATTTATTTAAAATCTCTCTGATATTATTATAGTAGTTGACGTACCCGATAATTCCCGGGAAAGCGGGGCTTATCCCTTGGTTCTTGGTTCCGTTCTCATAATTGTTTCACTCATCCAATAACAATAATACAATGTATGCAGCCCTTAAAACGGTTTTGTGCAGTTACTAAGAATACTGAACTGTCTTACACAGGATCTTGATTTTAGGAATTCCCAATAAGTTATGAACACCCAAATTGTGAAGTCAGTTATGTAATATCATGAAATTAGTTACCCGATTGTAAGAATTCAAATAGGACTTTAATGCGTTCCCAAAGTATATAGAACATAGGAGGAAATACTAATAAGGTATATACTAAAATCGTGAAGCCTGTTACGTAATAACAGGCTAATCAGATATGAGATAACAATTCAAAGTAAATAACTCTGGAAAGGGCTTTGGGCGTTCCCAGAGAATATCACCCTAAGGGTCGCTAGTTTTGGCATATTCTTGAATAAGTCACTAACCGAAATAAGTGGATCTATTGTTTACGAAAATACTATTTAATTGTTTAAGGGTTGTACTGGTTAAATTGCGAAAATAACTCGAACAGTTCAAATACTAAGAAATAAGAATACTCAATTTGATGTATACCAAATAATTTAGGAAAATGAATGGGTTATTTTCCTTGGATATATAAAAGTATCCCTTCCAGGGGTTAATGGGTTATTTCACTTGGTTTTTAAAATAAAA
>NC_068988.1:5893584-5894372 GCF_001194135.2 Octopus bimaculoides
GATCCACAAGTTCCAGTCATCATCTGAACCTTTCACACAACCCAGCTTTGGGTTTAATCGATGTTATCGATATATTAAATACCAGTAATATATAAAGGTTTGACGTTGTAGTATTCTCCACTCCTCTCTGTGTTACCTACAAATCTTGGAACAATGCCAACATGAAAAACAAATCAATATTATAATTAGACGCACTTCGAAACCTCTTCCAAAATTCTGCCAGCACGTCTACACCCAGTGCAAGCGCACACACACACACACACACACACACACACACACAGAGTGAGTGAGTGGGGGTAGATACACATACACCTCGTCTATGAACACTAATCTGTACCCATCACACATAAAGTACACACATCTCTATGGATACTTACACCCACGCTCGCACACGCACATACTCCCGTACACACACATGCACACACGCACAAAAGTACATTTGAAGACAGAGAAAGTCATACAAACATACATAGTCTATACACAAGACGTTGTACATTCACATTTATAGTAAATATATGCGCATGCGTATACACATGCACAGTTACAAGCAGAGATATGTACATCTACATACAGAAATATGCACCCTTCATATAAATTGCATTCGCGTGTACATGACCACACGCGCGCACACACAGTCACACATGCACACACACTCACACACACACACTCGCACACGCACGTAGACACACACACACAGACACACACCCACGTAGAAGCACACGCGAGCAATACGCACACACACAAGCACACGCACACACACGCACACGCACACATGCACACGCGCACAC
>NC_068988.1:5894521-5894872 GCF_001194135.2 Octopus bimaculoides
CACACACACATGGCATATACGCGCTCATAAAAGCAAATACATATACACACATACACGCACGCACACACATGCCGACGCACGTACACGCAGACGCACACACACACACGGACTGGCACACACACTTGTATCGTGTATCTAATTTACTGGCAACACTTCGTTAATACAGTTCCACATTTAAGAGATGAGGAATAATGTACATTATTTATATTATTTACATTTGACGGATATTTGACTACACTCTCTGAGTGGTTGGCGTTAGGAAGGGCATCCAGCTGTAGAAACTCTGCCAAATTTAGATTGGAGCCTGGTGTTGCCATCCGGTTTCACCAGTTCTCAGTCAAGTCGTCCAAC
>NC_068988.1:5894882-5896760 GCF_001194135.2 Octopus bimaculoides
CGGTTTCACCAGTTCTCAGTCAAGTCGTCCAACCCATGCTAGCATGGAAAGCGGACGTTAAACGATGATGATGATGATGATGATGATGATGATGATGATGATGATGATGATGATGATGATCTTGTTTGTTGTTAACGCAGCGTTAACTTCAGCAGGTGTATATCAGCCGAAACGTTGTGTTAACAACAAACAAGATGAGGACAAATATCTGTCAAATGTAAATAATGTTAACACTTCGGTAGTTTTAAGGTTCGAATTATTTAACAATCATATTCGCTTTGGTGTATTCTCTCTCCCATCATATTTCTTATTCTCTTCAATATTTCTGTATGCATCAATCTATAAATGCGTATACATATGTGAAGGTTCTTGGCTTAGTGTTTAGGTTACTCGGCTCACGATCGGAAGATCTTGTGTTCGATTCCTAGCGACGCTTTTGATCCTTGGACAAGACGCTTTTTTCCCCGTTACTCCAGTTCACATAGCAAAAATGCGTTATACTTGTAATTCGAAAGGGCCAGCCTTGTCATATTCTGTGTCACGCTGGATCTTTCCATCAACTACGTTACAGGTACACTTGTCTGTGAAATACTCAGCCATTTGCACATTAATTTCACGAGTTAGCTGTTCCTTTGATCGGAACAACTGGAACACACCACGTCGTAACCGACGGAGTACCAGTTATATATACGTATGTTTTTATGTGCTTATGTATGTATGAATACACGTGAATATTTATGTGTGTTTGTGCGTGTGCGCGCGCGCACATATATACATCTCGGAGATATAGTTACATGGTAAGTGCTTTGATGTGAAATTGTGTGCTGAAACTAAAATAATTGCGGCGTGGAAGACACGCACGAGCCGTTCAAAGACATAGAATGACGCAAAACTTCATTTAAAACGTTTGTTATTCGGTGTTAATGATTTGGTGCGACGAAAATTTGACACCAAATAATGAATGCCTAAATAAAGTTTTGTATGTTTTTGAATGGCTAATGTAAGTTTTCCAAGCTGTAATTGAGTCAAACACCACGCGCGTGTGCACACACACAGACATTTGTATATATGTATATGCATGTGTGTTGAGAAATACAAGTGTACAGATTTTTTTCCCATGAAATTAATATGAAATATTTCAAGTGGAAGTAAATAATAGCAATAAAACAAATTATTTTTGGTTTTGTATATGAAGAAGATACGGTGAGTGAAAGAAAATTTTAGTTAAAATAATGATAATTTATAATGATTTTACGTAATGAGCGAAGATACTGTAGAATTTATATCTACAAGCAAAGATTACGAAAGAAAATCGATTAGGAAAAGAGCTATCATTTTGGCACAGTGTAATGAGCGACTTCAAGTAACATAATTTAGAGGCACGATGATGTGCATTGTAGGAGGTTCCACCGCAAATTATCGACTAGGACAAGCTATAAGATGTACTCTGGGTCTTGAAGCGGTGTATGACGGTAGCAAAGTAAGTAGATTGTTTAGATGTGCTATTTGAGAAAGGTAGTGTCGCTTGAAGTCTTGTTCTATAGCAAGGGTTCTCAAATAGGGTCCATGTGACCCCTGGGGATTCATATAAGATTTTAATAATCGTCTTTGTAATTTGCTACTCCTCCCCTCCAAACTTTTAATCCTTGTATCTTTAGAAGAAAGAATTATCATTATTGTTGTTGTTGTTGTTGCTGTTGTTGTTGTTGTTATTATTATTATTGTTGTTGTTGTTATTATTATTATTATTATTATTATTATTATTATTGTTCAGTAGTTTTATTTTTATAGCGCGCTTTCACTTCACTACCGAGCGCAGCTCTGTGTGCCTTGGGTGTGTGCTGTGGTTTGCTGTGATGCTCTTATGGTTACTGTATT
>NC_068988.1:5896770-5897161 GCF_001194135.2 Octopus bimaculoides
ATGATAGGAATTGTTTCTGTTTTTAGATTCCACATTCGAGTTACCTCTATTTCCAGGTCTTTGTATTTTGAAAGTTTCTCCATTTCTTTTAGAGAAACGTTGTCATCTGCTGGTATTGATACATCAATTAGAAAGCATTTTATTTCTTCATGATCTCTGACAACTATATCTGGTCTATTTGCCTTAATTTCTCTATCTGTGTGTATTGGCATATCCCAGAGTATGGTTGCTTTCTCGTTTTCTGTGACCTTTTTTGGCTTGTGCCTATACCATATTTTTTCTGTTGTTATTCTATAGTGTTGGCATAACTTCCAGTGTATGTAGGTCCCCGCTCTGTCGTGTCTGTGAATATATTCCTTCTTACCCAGGACTGGGCTGCCAGGTATTATTA
>NC_068988.1:5897171-5901104 GCF_001194135.2 Octopus bimaculoides
TCTGTCGTGTCTGTGAATATATTCCTTCTTACCCAGGACTGGGCTGCCAGGTATTATTATTATTATTATTATTATTATTATTATTATTATTATTATTATTACTATTATTATTATTATTATTGCACAGCTTCTAACGCTGGGGATGTACTACGGTGTTAGTTGTTCCCTACCAGTGAACTAAGGTAACACCTCTTATTTTCCGAGCACCTTCCGGAGTGTTCGAGCGGTTCCAAGCAGTGTTGTTTTCTGCAAGTGCTCGACCCTTATTGCAGCCCCTTATTTGCCCCATGTACTTCTCAAGACTTTTACTCACTGTTCTCAGGGCTCCGACAATTATTGCTACTACTACCACCTTTTTCATCGACCACAACTGCTTAACCTCCCATATTATTATTATTCCCTATCTCTCAGAAAAGATGTTTTTTAACCATTTTCTTTCCTATTATATGTAAAGACTGAATCTGTTCGATAGCTTTTACTTTTTTAAAATTTATTTACTCTTATCGGAAAATGCGAACATTGTGTCTTGCAATTGTTTCCCATTTTATGCTCCTCGTCTTTCGGTTCAACCAATCTATTGATGTTTGACATTTCAACGGAAAATATTTTGTGTTCATGCCAGATTTTAAGTAAAAGTGGTGTGAGTGAATGCGTGCACATGTGAGTGAGAGAGTGAGTGAGTCAGTGAGTGAGTGAAGGAGGGAGAGAGAGGGAGTGAGTGAAGGGGAGTGAGTGAGGGGGAGAGAGGAAGTGAAGAGAAGAGAAGGAGGGTGTGAGTGAATGAGTGAAGGAGGGACAGAAGGAGAGAGGGATGGACGAAAGAAGTGAGTGAAGGGGAGAGAGGGTGGGAGTGAGTGAATGAGTGAGTGAGTAGGTTGTTGAAGGAGGGTGCGAATGAGTGAAAAGGTGAGAGGTTGAGTGAGTAGTGATTGAGTGCGCGTGAATGAGTGAGTGGGTGAGTGAGTGAGTGAGCGAGCGAATGAATGAAAGTGAGTAACAGAGCGGGTATGCTTTTTTGTGTGTGTATTATACGCATGCTCTGCCTGTGCGCATGTGTATTTCAAAATGCTAATTCATGAAGCGGTAAACAAGACCGAATTACATTATACCCATACAGTTATACCCAGCGATATGCTGAACTGCTTCAATATGATACTTGGTTTCCAGTTACCGAACAAGGCGTGGGTCTAAGGGCTCGTAGGACCAATTATCCTCAACACATCATTACACATAAAGCACTTTATTGAGTGAAACCCTAAAATATTTTGCAGTGGATTTAATTTCAGGACGCAAGTAGTATGCGTTTCACCTCCAAATGCCTCTGTGCATTCTAATTACCAAATGGCTTTTGCATTTGTACAGATTCCATCGGCCAATTCTGCATCCATCTCCCCCCCTCTCTCTCTCCGTATGTGTGTATGTGTGTCTGTGTGTGTATTTGTATACGACGAAAACAAACTAAAGAATATACACACATTCAAATAAACACTTTGTTGCGGCCATCTTCTAGCGTTAAGTTCTGCGATATTTAATAATGGATTAAATTATGGTAAGAGAGCTATGTTGTTTTAGATTTAGTTCACCTCAGAAATCTCCTCCTACTGCCCAGAATTAAATCGACTATAAAATATGTTATAATTTCACATAGAAACAATGTTTCTCTATTCTCACTGACTCAGGTGAGGTAGGCAGTGCTAATGACTTCAGGAAACACCCCAAGGTATGTGAGCTTGGTGCTATCAATGTTCTGTTTAAATTGTTGTGGAGCAACATCTGCTGGATAGACATAAGCAGGAGGGACTATACTCTGGGAAGGAAAGCTAAGACGTAGTGCTTAGTGCGCGGTCGAGGGGAGTATAGGACGAAAGAAAGATGACGAGAGCCGTAGAATAGAGTGACTCGTCGGTGTCAAAGTAATGGAGGTACGAGACCAGCCAGCTCCCAGAAGTAGAGGTCATTATAGAAGAATCAGAAGAAAGCATAAGTACACCTGTGGGCCTGTGGGCCTGTGAGGCTGAGCCTATTGAGATCAAACTAATGATTCGATTAAATAGAGTTGGTAATGTTATCTAGAAAGGAAAGACGTGATCGTAGCACATGTATTGATAAAATATCTTTGATGTAACTTTTTTTATTTTTACTAGATTTTTTTTTCAATAATTCGAATTCACATTTAACCATTCTAAACAAAAGAAAAAATGTTTGAATTTATATAGTTATCGAGTTTAAGGCGGCGAGCTGGCGGAAGCGTACACACGCCGGGAAATCTCAGCGGTTTTGTGACCATCCTTCACGTCCTGAGTTCAAAATCAGTCGAGGTCAACTTTGCTTCTCATACTTTCGGGGTATTATATACAATGGACAGATAGGTGTCCTCATCTTGTTTATTATTACGACGTTTCGGCTGATGTACTTTCCAGCTTTCATCAGGTGTTCTGATGAAGGCTGGAGAGTACATCAGCCGAAACGTTGTGATAACAACAAACAAGATGAGGACAAATATCCGTCGATTGTAAATAATTTACAAAATTCCTCATCTCAAAAATATAGTATAATATCCTTTCGGGGTTGATAAAAAAAAGTATCAGTTGACCCCTGGAGGTGATATAATTGACTTAAGCCCTTCCTCGAAATTTCTGGCCTTGTGCAAAAATTTTAAAGCAGTATATTCTTCGAGTTCATGTAACTAAAAACGTGCTTGATGGAATGTTCCAGAAGTTCTGAAATCGTATTTGAGAATATGAAAAAAATGATGCATATTCAAACAAGAGCACTCAGAGATCGCAAATCTCCGCCAAGGCACACCAACGTCCTTTCAACGATTAGCCAGAGACGATTTTTAAAGTGAGAATATCTTAAATAAACTCGACTGCTCTTCACAAACGAGAATATTAAAAATGAACCCGATCGCTCACAAAAATTAAGTAAAAAAAATAAAATAACAGGTAAAATAACCCAGTATCCTTGTCCGGTACCGGATCGATCCCAGAATCTAATCAGTTCCTGCCTCTCACGAGACCAACCATCTCTGAAATTCTCATTCGAATCCATCCAGTGGTTTTTGAGATATCTTGTCCACGGACAAGTAAACAAACAGGACTGAAAACAATACCTCCGCCTTAGAGAAGGCAATTCGTTCAAAGCAGGGCACGCCCAACAAAATAAACGCGTTAATGGAATTAAATACGTATCAAACCCAATTGTGATTTCAAAATGCATTCGATAGCAAACTTTGCACTGCAGTAAACCGAAAGACAGAGAAAACCATCCCCGGACAGAAAAGATTGATTTTTCTGGTGAAAAACGCATTTAATTTGCAGTATGCACTAAATTTAATCAATATAATCTTGTTTCCCACGAAAATTTCTTTCTGTACCAGAGAATTTCAGTAATATATGCTTTCTTTTTTTTTTTCGGTCCAACATCTGTGTTTTGTGTGTAAAATTCATCGTGTGAAAACGTGGCACTCCGTCTGTTACGACGACGAGGGTCGCAGATAATCCGATCAACGGAACAGCCTGCTCGTGAAATTAACGTGCAAGTGATTCTCGGGGAGATTCGGCGTGACACAGAGTGTGAGAAGGCTGGTCCTTTGAAATACAGGTACAACAGAAACAGGAAGAGTGAAAGAAAGAGTACAGCAGGGTTCTCCACCAGCCCCTGCCAGAGCATCGTGGAGCTTTAGGTCCTGTGGGATTTTATGATTCAGTGTGACCATGAGATAGAGAATAGGAAGCCAGACATAGTCTTAATTGAGAAAGAAAACAAACTATGCTGGATCATAGATATAGCATGCCCAGCTGACAAAGTAGGCGATAAAAAAGAAAGAAAAGTCGAGAGATATGACAGGTTAGCTTGGGAGGTTAAGCAGTTGTGATCGATGAAAAAGGTGGTAGCTGTACCAATAATTGTCGGAGCCCTGAGAACAGTGAG
>NC_068988.1:5901383-5903877 GCF_001194135.2 Octopus bimaculoides
TTAGAAGCTGTGCAAAGGCAATGATAACAATAACAACGAAAATGCCCCAACATCTGATGTGAAGAGAACAGGACCAGTAATCTCTTATTCTCTTACCTGTTGTACTTGTTTCAGTCATTTGACTGCGGCCATGCTTGAGCACCGCCTTAAAGGGTTTTTGTCGAACAAATCGATTCCCGAACTTATTCTTTGTAAGCATAGCACTTATTCTATTGGTCTATTTTTGCCGAACTGCTATGTTACGGGGACGTAAGAACACCAACATCAATTGTCAAGTGGTGATTGAAGGACAAACATAGACACAAAGACACACACATACACACACATATAGATGTATAGAGAGATAGATAGATAACATATATAACATATATAACGCAGGTTTCTTTCAGTTTCCGTCTACCAAATGCACTCAGAAGACTTTGATCAACCAGAGGCTGTAGTAGAAGGCACTTGCCGATGGTTCCACGAAGTGGGACTGAACCCGGAGCCATGTGGTTGGAGACCAAGCTTCTTACCACACAGCCACTTCATATGCATTAATGAAACTACAAGAAAGTACAGACGCCGTGGACAGTAAAGCACATCACAAATAAACACCTACTTTAATTAACGTTTACAAACTTATCGACATTTGCGACTTTTCCTGGAGATGGTACGAAGCTCAAGACGGAGTAAACGCCGTCAATTTGAGTTAATTGCACCAAATGATGTCACACATAATAAAAAACAAAGGAAGAAAATTCCCTGAAGCAAGAGCAGCCGAATATTTTCATCCTAAATTAGTGACCAACCACTAAGACATCGAATTTCTTTATTTACGCTTTGTATGAGCGCAACGTATTCAACGAACTCCGCGAACTTCCTGTGCACTCGCGCAAATATATTTTGTTATAATTACACCATGCTTTGTTGAACATTCTACAAGGTATTTTCGTTAATTGAACGACAGTTAACGTGATTTTATTTGCAAAATAACATGAATGTTAAGCAATTAGCGGTGTAGTATATATTTTATCAATTCAATAACAAAGGAAAAAGGAGCCTGTAAACTTCCATTAGTACATAATTATGTTCTGCATGGCTTCCGCTATTTACAATAGGATTAATAATCCGTACAAAATGGTCCCCAAACGTCACGTTCGAATAATCAAAGTCTAAATTTATATAAGCCAACAAAAGTGTTTTGTAAAGTCGATAGAAATAACAGCCAAATTACCCTCGAATCGCATCCTACTGCTTTATATAGATAGGTAACCATGACACACATAACGGCTCCATGTTAGGTAAACCAGCTAAAATCCCTACCTTAATGTCCATTAAACATGGTAAAAGCATGTATGTATATCTATACACACACACACACACAGACACACACACACACACACATATATATACATATACACACACACACATACACACACAGAGTAATCCCTCGCCATATTGCGGTTCACCTATCGCGGTTTACTATATAAGCTTACGTGCTTAAGTGGCTTAGTGCTTAGAGTAATCGGCCCACGATTGTAAGGTCGTAAGTTCGATTCCAGGCGACGCGTTGTATCTTTGAGCAAGACAATTTATTTCACGTTGTTCCAGTCCACTCAGCTGGCAAAAAATGAGTTGCACCTGTAATACAAAGGGCCGGCCGTATCACATTCTGTGCCATGCTGAATCTCGCTGAGAACTAAGTTAGGAGCACGTTAACATCACGAGAAGGCTGTTCCGTTGAAATATATCTCACACTTTGCACTTAATTGTTCTTTCTGTTTAAACAAATTCAACTCACACGTAGTTTCACATTATGCCACTTGCCGAGCAAATACAATCCTGAAACACAATTATCTGCATAAAACAATTCAGTGAAGCGAAGTAGATATTTGAAGAAATGCAACTCTCTGCATTATGTCGGCGTATATTTCTTGGGCGAAAGCTCATACTGAATCACCCATAAGAACTTAGCATGAAGCCTATTGTATACACTATGTAAATGTTATTAGTTTTTTCACTTCATTTGTGACTGTTCAATTGCTTTTTACATGACCAAGGTATTTCAATAAGATCTAATGGCTTTGACTAAATACATATATCTTCTGTTACTTATACGCTTTGTGGCTGTGTGGTAAGTAGCTTGCTTATCAACCGCATGGTTCCGAGTTCGGTCCCACTGCGTGGCACCTTGGGTAGGTGTCTTCTACTATAGCCTCGGGTCGACCAAAGACTTGTGAGTGGATTTGGTAGACGGAAACTGAAAGAAACTCGTCGTATGTGTGTGTGCGTAGATAGATAAGTTTCTTTATTAGCCACACAGGACCGAACACAGAGGGGACAAAATACAATGCAGAGTTTTCTTTTTGAAAGAAAAAAAAGAAAATAGAAAATAGGGAGGAGAAAGTAAATTTCCGATCAAAAGGGATCGTGTAAAAAGAAAAGCGTTCAAAAGGGATCGTGTTTCACAGAAACGATCAAAAATGTAAAAACAGATTAGGTTTATCCATGG
>NC_068988.1:5904159-5907123 GCF_001194135.2 Octopus bimaculoides
ATTGAATCGTTCATGAGTCAAAACTTGCCTGTCTATTCGAATCTTCCGTTTCAAGTGGTACTTTAAAAAGTTGATGAGTGATTGGCCACAGAGGAAAGTGTTTGTCTCTAAATTTTTCGCTCGAGTCTGCCACACATTCTTTCACCATGGCCACCAGTATGATGAAAACTGCCTTACCTTCCCGGCTAAGAGAAGGTGGCGGAATAATTTTCACGACAGACTGGGCTGACAATCAAATTCGTCCCACACGTGACAGCAGCTGTTCAGCATAAGCCCACAGGTCCAAAATAATTGTACACTGCACGCATCTCGGGTAAGACGGTCTTAAGATAATTGTTACGCCAATAATCCTTTCTACCACAGGCGCAAGGCCTGAAATTTTGGGGAATGAGCAAGTCAATTACATCGACCGCAGTGCATAACTGGTACTTAATTTATCGACTCCGAAAAGATGAAAGGTAAAGTCAACCTCGGCGGAATTGAACTCAGAACGTAACGGCAGACGTAATGCCGCTAAGCGTTTCGCCCGGCGGGCTAACCACTCTGCCAGCTCGCTGCCTTCGTTAGGCCAATAATAATAACATACGAAGTCGTCCGATACAACTTGTTAATTGTTTGTCAATTGTTTAGATATCTATCAAATCAATTAATAAATCAATGTTTTTTTTTTCTTGTGCTAGTTAAGCAATCAAGCGATTGTTTGTTACTCTTTTAATCTTTTACTTGTTTCAGTCATTTGAATGCGGCCATGCTGGAGCACCGCCTTTAGTCGAGCAAATCGACCCCAGGACTTATTCTTTGGAAGCCTAGTACTTATTCTATCGGTCTCTTTTTTCCGAACCGCTAAGTTACGGGGATGTAAACACACCAGCATCGGTTGTCAAGCGATGGTGGGGGGACAAACACAGACACAGACACACACACACACACACACACACACACACACACACACACACACACACACACACACACACACACACACACACACACACACACACATATATATATATATACATATATATACGACGGGCTTCTTTCAGTTGGTCGGCCCGGAATCATGTGGTTTGTAAACAAGCTACTTACCACACAGTCACCCCTGCGTTAGTCGAAGTTCTCTCACCGCCGTTTGCGACCTATCCAGTGACTTAGTGACTTTCCCTATCGTTCCAAGGTCTGCTCTGAGTCCGTCTAAAAAACTGGTCTTCTGTCTGTGTGTATGCATGCTTGTGTATGAGTGTGTAGACGTGTGTTTGCTTCGATGAGAAGGTAAGGGTGAAAGTAAAAGGAGAGTTTGAGCATGCGCGTTCTTATGTGTGTGTGTGTGTGTGTGTGTGTGTGTGTGCGTGTGTCACTGTGTGGTCTAGTGTGTGTATTCGTGGGGCTGAGTCGATTCTGTGAATAATATGTTCGTATGTGTAGGTGTATGTGTGTGTAGGTGTATGTGTGTGTGTGTGAATGTGTGACTGCTTCCTTATTCAGTGCATTCAAGCATGTGTGCGTATGTGTGTGTCTGCGTGTGTGTGTGGGTGTGTGTGTGTGTGTGTGTGCGTATCTGCTTGTGCGTGTTGTGTGGCATCTTTTAAAATTGATAATCCACTGTCAGTACGCTTGCACTTACGCGTTCGTGTGTGTGTGTGTGTGTCCCTGCTCACGTGTGTGTGTGTGTGTGCGCGTTCGTGCACGTGTGTGTGTATGTATATGTGCGTGTTTGTGTGCGCGCTTTTATACGCACGTATGCCTATGCAGGTATGCGTGTGTGTGTATGTGTGTGTGTGTCTTTGTACCTTTGTGTATGTGGATGTGTGTATACCTGTGTGTTCTTGTGATCCTGTGCGTGTGTATGAGTGTATTTGCACTTGCATGTATGCACGCGTGTCTCTGTGTATGTGTGCGTTTGTGTATGCCTGTGCATGTCTTTGTCTGCGTGTGTATGTATACGTGGTGTGTGTTTGTGTGTCTGTACATGGATGTGTATGACTGTGTATGGGAACATTCCATGGCTATACGTATTTATTTCCAAGAATTCCTTTGTATAATTTTGTCATTTTTCCCTTCGTTATCTTTACCTGTCTATGCCTAAATGCGTGCACATACGTGCGCGTGCCTGGAAGTGAATTGATGTGTATTGGAATCATTTTGGTGTAACGACTCTTCCAAGACACAACAAAACTTGCTCCAAGACACGAATGCACATCTAGAATTTTGTAATCCAAATATAAAAACGATGTATATACGTACACACACATTCACACATACACACACAAACACAAACACATATACACACACATATAACTATGTATTATGTGTGTATGTATCTGTATATATATATATATATATATATATATATATATATATATATATATACACATACAAACACATATAAATGCATACAGACAGACAGACATACATGCATATATGTATGAAGATATATTTGAAAAATGAGCAGAGATGACTGGGTATTGGTGGGGGTGGGAGGATAACGGAACCGTTTCCGAAATGGAAAAATGTATGATTTACTGGTTGCTTAAATAGAAAAAGTTTCTTTTTGTAAAAAGTATACATTAAAACAAATATACACAAAAAGGGGAAAAATATAAAAACAAAACAATATATAATACAAAAACATGCGTGAAGAAGAAGAAGAAGAAGAAGAAGAAGAAGAAGAAGAAGAAAGTAAATGAATAATAAAAAATAAAAATAAATATATAAAAAAAAATAAAAATAACATTAAAGATAGGACTAATAGTAATTGAGAACAAAGTGGGAAGGAGAGCTAAGTCCATCAAGAATTAAAAAAATGAAATATTTTGGAGTGGTCAATATTGCTGTGTTCTTGTTAAAAAAATTACCTGTGTGGTATTTATTGATTTTAGGTCACTTATTCAGTTCTCACGGGTGGTATGGTGTACATATATACACACATGCATATATATATATATATATATATATATATATATATATATA
>NC_068988.1:5907133-5908875 GCF_001194135.2 Octopus bimaculoides
TACACATACACACATATATATATATAATACATATAAGAGTATATGCTCATATGTAGTTCTTATTATTGAGGCAGTGTTTGGTTGGTGTCTTTCTGTAGATTGTTGGAATGGTGGTTCCGGTGCTTTTGGTATTATTTTTTGTTCCGTTTCGGTTGGTATTTTCGAATAAAGTATTCTTCCTTAGTAACATGTTCGTTTTCTGTCCATAGTATGAAGAAAGGGAATATTTTAAATTTTCCTTTCCCACATTTTTCACTGCATGTTGTGTTTCTAACGGAGAGGTCACGGATTTGTTGTTCATATACCGTTACTCTCTCATTTAGTCCAATGCCCGTTTGTCCAATGTAGTTTTCTTTGCATTCGGGGCATGTGGCACAGTAGATTAGGTTTCTGGATTTGCAATTCATATTTGCATTTATTTTAAAAGTGCTCTTGTCTTTGAAAGTAATTTGTGCTTCACGTTCAACGCAATCACACGATCCACAGTAAGGGTCACCACATTTCTGAACTCTGTTGTTTCTCTAGTTGTAAATTTTGTTTGGGTTAAGAGAATTTTTAGGTTCAGTTCTTGACGTTTGCTAAAAATCATTTTTGAATCTATTATTAATTTGTTCATTCTTGATGCTTGTTGAAGAATTGGAAAGTATCTTTTGGCAGTATTTATGATGTGATTTCTTGCGTTGTGGGTGATGACCAAAGGAATGCATATGAGTTCATTTTTATTTTTGTGTGTTTGTTTTCCTCTGAAGTCTGTAATTGGAATGTTTGCTTTGGTGATTGCTGTGTCAATTAAACTAGTGGAACATTTTTGTTCTTTTAGAAATATTTTAAATTTCTGTTATCTTTTATCCCTTAATTCTGCATCTATTACCATAGTGGAAGACGACGAGCGCGATTCGATTGTGAAGAGTTACGTCAATCAAAATATAATAATAATAATAATAATAATAATTATAATAATAATAATAATAATAATAATAATAATCTTTTCTACCATAGGCACAAGGACTGAAATTTTGGGAGAGGGTTAAGTTAATTCCATCGAACCCAGTATTTCACTGGTACTTAATTTATCGACTCCGATAGGATTTCGTCATCTTGCAGTGCATCCTATCCATTTGCTACGGTAAATGGTCGCTTGTCACTTCCGTAGTTACCTCGTTCGCTCGATGGAGAAAGTATCGGACCATCGTCCACTAGCCGTTCACTACCTTGAACCATGCGAAAGGTGCATAACTTACGGCATATTTACCGCACTGCCGAATCATTGCCATGTCTTGGTATATTTTGCAAACATTTCCATTTTAATTTGAGCCATAAATACATTTCAAATTACCAGATTAAATGAATTTGTGATAGGCAAATAAAAGATAAAATTACTTCTATATTACGTTTATCGAAATTCGTGTTGCTGTTGCTTAATTTGCTTTCGCTTCTGTTTTCTTTTTTTGTTTTTTGTTCTGTTTCCCTTTTTCCTTGTTTTGTGACACTGTTATCATTGGGGAGCCGTCAGAATCGTTAGCACGCCGAGTGAAATGCCTAGTTCAAATTCCGCTGAAGTCGACTTTGCCTTTCATCCCTTCAGGGTCAACAAATTAATAATGAAACACTGCGGTCGATTTAATCAACTAGTCTTCTCCCGCCAAATTTCAGGTCGTGTGCCTTTAGTAAAAAGGATTATTATTATTATTATTATTATTATTATTATTATTATTATTATTATTATTATTATTATTATTATT
>NC_068988.1:5909112-5913417 GCF_001194135.2 Octopus bimaculoides
AGAATAAGGGCAGGGAATCGTCAATTAGTAATAGAATTAATAATTAACAATTTTGCCAAGTAGTTCAGTATGAAAAAAACCTTTATCGGTAAAATCATTTATCATCGTAAATATACAGGGATTAGCATTGAGTTGCTTCTCCAACATACTGAAAATTTAGAAATAGCAGTCAAAAATCGCCATCCATTTAGAGAAAAATTTGTAGTTTAGAATCAGTAGTTTTTTGACTGCTATTTCTAAATTTTCAGTATGTTGGAGAAGCAACTCAATGCTAATCCCTGTATATTTACGATGATAAATGATATATATATATAGTTAGTTAGTTAGTTAGTTAGTTAGTTAGTTAAACAGAAAGATAAATGAATGACGAAAGAAAATTTGTTATGTAATCACTTTCATTAGCTTACAGCTGTTTCGATTATGGAGAACGGAACACTTCATTGAAATGACTGTGTGGAAGCTACAAGAAATTGGACTAACTTACAAGTCGGCTGTACAGTTTCTTATAGACAAAACAACTGTAGGCTAATGAAGGTGATTACGCAACTCCTGTTCTTTTGTCATTCATTTGTATTACGTTTTGTAATAAGACGGTGAGCTAGTAGAATCGTTAGCACTCGAGAGAAAATGCTCAGCGGCATTTCGTCCGTCTGTACATTCTGAGTTCATATTCCACTGGGGCCGACTTTGTTTTTCATTCTTTCTGGGTCGATAAAATAAGTACCAGCTGAACACTGCGGTCAATATAAATGACGTATCACCTTAATAGAAACTGCTGGCATTGTGCCAAAATTTGAAATCAGTATTACGCTCTGTAGAGATATACTCGTTCCTTCAAGAGACCGAAACGGAGGATACCAGATAATTCGTATTTTCACACTAGAATTTACTAATGCGATACTCTAAGATAGAAATATATTTAATTCTAGCAATTGGCCATTGGTACCGCTATGGCTAACCTGAACGATAACATACATACATACATACATACATACATACATACATACATATATATGTGTGTGTGCGTGTGTGTGTGAGTGTGTGTATGTATGTCATTATTTAGTTTTGTTTCACGATTTCTTGCTAATAACGAAAGAGCCGGTTTCTAACCAAAATGCATGTCTCCTTCACTGGAATTTCAACAACATCAACAGGGTATTTTTGTATGAATGTACGTATGTGTTTCTTCTATTCTTTAATTATTATAAATCTTCCACTGAGAAGGGAGACGCTTTCCAACAAAGATACAAAGCTCTATCTTTGAGATGTAGTTAACACAGACAAATTCACATTTGGAACTTGAGAAAAGTCTTGCATATTTTTATTGTTCCACTCACAGATTGCACTTGTAATGTACGAATTAGCCGGTGGATTTCTCTTTCTGAAAATTCCAGTTTATCCAGATTCTCCTTTAAGCATTTACTAACAAAACTTAGTGCTCCAATTATTATTGGTATGAATATGAATTCATAGTCTGGATATAGAAGCTGGAGGTTTCGAACCAGTTGTCCATAGATGTCCTCTTTTTCTTTGATTTTCAAAAAGATATTTATATCTTCAGGGCAGCTATACATATATTTACACACATATACGTATGTGAAAATATTAGTATATATGTATACGTACAGATGTGTATGTTTGGTTTTGTATATGTATGCATGATTTATGTATGTATATATTTGTATGTATGTCTAAATCCTTAGCTAGATTTTCAAAGTTTTCTTCGCACGATTTCTCTATAGACCTTCACAGTAGTTCCAGACATTTCTAAATATGTGATTGCAAAGGAATGTGTGCACAAAACGTCGGCGTATGTTCGAATGTGCTTTCACGCATGGCAAGGTTGCTCATACCTTTTAAATCACCTGGTATGAACGTATGCATGCATACATACATAAATTTACACACACGTACGTATCTACGTAGTAAATATATGTACGCATGTAAGTATGTATGTATGTATACGTGCATATTTGTATGTTTTTTGTGTACGTATGTATGTATGTATGTATGTATTTGTATGTATGCCTAAATCCTTATTTGAATTTTCAAAGTTTTCTTCGCACGATTTCTCTACAGATCTTCACAGTAGTTCCAGACATTTCTAAACATGTGATTGCAAAGGAATATGTGCACAAAACGTCGGCGTATGTTCGAATATACTTTCATGCCTGGCAAGAGTGCACACACTTTTTAAATCATCTGGTATGAACGTATGCATGTATCTACATACACGCCCCCCACACACACACATACACACATACATACATACATTTACACACATATACGTACCTACGTACATGAGTGTAAATATATGCATATAAGAATACGTGGATGTGTGCTTCTACACATACATTTGCCATATATTTACTCTTCCCAAATGGACTTTTATAGTTTATTTGGACTGACGACTTGTTTCATGGCAAGGCTGCAAAGAAAAGATATTTCTCTTTTAAGTACGTTTCCGTTCTTTTCCGTCATCCTTTCCACAACCATTTTACTGTATACGCATATATGTGCGTACGTATATCTGCATGCAACTAACTCTTTATAACATGTATATATATGCTTATGCAGGAATCCATGTATGTGAGCTAACTCC
This sequence comes from Octopus bimaculoides, assembly GCF_001194135.2. Taxonomy (NCBI): domain Eukaryota; kingdom Metazoa; phylum Mollusca; class Cephalopoda; order Octopoda; family Octopodidae; genus Octopus; species Octopus bimaculoides. Next base: position 5,911,715 of record NC_068988.1, read on the forward strand.
CCAACACTTCATAGATGATTGCTAAATAATTATATATTCATTCCATAATAAGACACTTTTTCTCCAAAGAAGACAGTGAGAGAACAAATTGGCAGCTCTCTTTCTCAAAACGAACAGCCCGCCATCTTTAAAATGAAAGTCACGCGTTTCTAAACTAAATCTATTGGCAGTTTGCCTACAGTTGTGATGGCAGCAGTGCTTGGCCACTAATCGATCATTTATTCGATCGGTTTCCTCTATGTCGCAGGGCCAATCGAGCAGTAGACTGCAAATAGGTTTTCTTTTATTCTTTTATTCTTTTACTTGTTTCAGTCATTTGACTGAGGCCATGCTGGAGCACCGCCTTTAGCCGAGAAAATCGACCCCAGGACTATATATATATATATATATATATATATACGGCGGGCTTCTTTCAATTTCTGACTATCAAATTCACTTACAAGGCTTTGGTCGGCCCGAGGCTATAGTAGAAGACACTTGCCCAAGGTACCACGTACTGGAACTGAACCCTTAATCATGTGGTTGATAAGCATGCTACTTACCACACAGCCACTCCTGCGCCTGGTTTAAAATTATTTCTATATATTTCAATTGTTTATTTTACAATGAAACACATATATCATACGAGGTAAATTATAACATGTTTTTGCTTGCTTTTGATTTTGTTTTTTACAAATTTTACCTGTTGTTATTTTTAATGATTGTCTTTTTCATTAACATAATTTTAGGTTGCTTTTTGTGGGAGATTTTTTCATTATTTTTTCTTTCTCATTCCTGTTATATCATAGTTAATGTTAACCACGAACTTTTCCTGCCCCTCTTCTCGAATCCAGCAGACACCCCTGCTTTATATACAGTGGGTGACACCACATGCTCTTGTCTTCTCTTCTCTCCCTCCCTCTGTCCTCTCACATGTATATATGTATATGTATTAAAATTAATATAGGGTAGGAAAAATTAGAGAAATTTGTTTCTACCAGTGGCCTAGTATGTATACAAAGTCAATTGACATTTTTCATATAAAATTAGTGTATATTTATATACAAAGAGGCAAGTCTTAACAGGTAAATGTTTTTATTTTTCATTCCCTTCGTACAATTTCCAAGTAATTAATAAATCATTCGTCAAATACTGTTTTAGTTTATAAACACTGATTCTAGTAATAGTTTTTTGACTCGATCCATCATTCTGTCCTTTAAGACTTATCCTGTCTCTCTGGGGACCAAAACGAGCCAAAGGTTTTATTAAACATTCTAGCTCGGCCTCCCGTTTTAGTGTCATCCATTGATCGAGTCTTTAGCTGCTTTTCGCACACTTTCTCGTTATAGGCGCAGGTCTGACTCTGTAGTTAGAAGCTTGCTTTCCAATCGCATGGTTCCCGGTTCAATTCTACTGCGTGGCACCTTGGGCAAGTGTCTACTGCTATAATCACGAGCATTGTGAGTGGATTTGGCTGACGGAAACTGTAAGGTGATTTAAGTTTGAGTACCACCATCTTTTGGCAAAACTTGATGCAATATCTCTGCTCTACGCATTCGGTGAAAACGAAAACCGATAAGCGTGCCCTACACGTCTGTACTCGAGGTGTAAAAGCCGGTAATTTTTCACGCATGCGTAGGAAGGTTGGTGTCACCTTCCACTCGAAAACTTTTGCTCACGCGGCATTGGTTTTGGCGAGAAAAAATGAAGTCGATGACCTTTTG
>NC_068988.1:5913795-5915842 GCF_001194135.2 Octopus bimaculoides
ATATATATATATATATATATATATATATATATATATATATACATACACATACACACACATACACATATATATAGTGAATTACTCACACATAAGTACATATATATATAGTGAATTACACACACATACATGCCTATACACACACACACACACACACATATATATATTTATAGGTGATATTTTTAGAAAAATAAAGACGAAGACACGTGTAGGAACAACATACAAGAGTGTATCAGCTTAACGCTCGGGAAAAAAGGAAAAGTCGTTTATGTTTTATATATATGCTTTGCAAACAACTTGCAGATGCAAGAGCTACCAGTCGGAAGCTTTGCATACCGGAAGCCAGCAAATGTATGCGGTCATCAGGGGAGAATGCGTACCGTTTCGGGGCCTACTTCTCGACGGCATCAATGCACATCGTCGCCCTCTCACTGATATGAAGCCCCGCTTGCTAGATCAACTGGTTATGAAATAAAGCTCAATATTCTTCTAGTCATCACCCATCGTCTCTTTTTAACCAAATCCAGTGGTTAGCCTTCTCCACTGAAGTTTGGATATAGGTCATGCTGGTATATACGTTACGATGAGTTAGGCCTAACGATAACAACAGTCGTCTCACACTATGTCCAACAAACCCTGTATTGGAAAATGCTCCGCTTCTCAGCCTGCATCTTCATGTTCCTGAAGGAGGTTTACATAACGGTCAATGTTTCGAGCCCGAGCGGCGTCCATATGACCAGATGAATGAGGCTTTTTTGCAATAGGCTTTCGAAGAAATGTCCGTTTTTTTTTTTTAGTTTCTCTAGGAATTCTCTTTCAATCTTTTCCATCTACGATCTCCTTGGTGAAATTCAAGTTGTTGCTATTGTTGTTGTTCTTCTTCTTCTCCCCTTCCTCCTCCTTCTTTTTCTTTTTTTCTCCTCCTCCTCCTCCTTTTTCTTCGCATCCTTGACTTCCACCTCCTCTTTTTTCTTCTTCTTATCGTCGTTTTTCCTACATCGAAGCTGAACGAGCAACCCTAAAATCGTGAACAAACATGTCCCGCATCCTCTCCATGCTTCACACAACGATTTTTGCAGACCTATAATCTACTACATCCTCTAATTCTATTAAGATAGAAAGTTCTCATTTCTACAGTGTTTGGCCACTATTTCTATTAGGTCAAGCGGCTACACAGACAATCACTCACCGGTAACAATTCTAATTACGTTTACACGATTCTTTGTACATCATCTAATTGTGTATCTTTCCGTTTCTATCGTCACTTACTTAATTGAAAGACACATTGTATATATGTCTACATTTACTTCGTAAATACACCTATATTACTTATAATAGTATATAAACGACTACATTTACACTACCCAATATATTCTCTGTATCACTCTTTGTTTTTTTATTTGTCTTTTATGTTTTACCAGGTCAGAAGTACAAGTATACAGCAAATTGTCTAATCAGATTTACATGTTGCGTCGTGTTTTTTTTTCTACCAAATTGTTTATTTGCTCTCCTCTCTCGTCACTTATTCAATTGAAGGAGATAAAGAAAGTGGTTCGTAGACATTTTCAGCAATGTAATTCAGAAACACAAATGTTTTATATTTTTATAGATTCGTTCTTTTATGAGTTAACTAAATATATTGACACAATGCCAATTGCTTCGTTGTTTCTTAGTTTTCCCTTTTTTTAAAATATATAATAGAAGGATTTAGAAGATGGAATTTATTCCAGAATACAAGTCGTTTAGTATATTGAACATCGATATATGTACAGTAAAGCCAACGACATACGCCAATCTCCGAAAGGTTCCCTATGCAGCAGCTCAGTCTGCGAGAAATAGCAGCCAAATCTCTCTTTCCTCAGTAAGATCTATTCTGTAGTTATAAGTAAATGTATATATATATATATATATATATGTGTGCAGGTGTGTGTATATGTTTGTCCCCCCAACCTCGCTTGACAACCAATGCTGGTGTGTTTACGTCCCCGTAACTTAGCGGTTCGGCAAAAAGAGACCGATAGAATAAGTACTAGGCTTACAAAGAATAAGT
>NC_068988.1:5916297-5917074 GCF_001194135.2 Octopus bimaculoides
TTTTTCTTTGTGATTTCTTCTTTGTGATGTACTCTTGGGACGGAATATATTTGCGGTTGAAGATAGCTTTATACCATCCTGTCTATCAATTATATACTCATATAATGATGCAATGACGGTTTGTGTATAAAACTTGTAGCACGTGTACCGCGGAATCCTTTGTGTTCTGTTTTACTTTTACGTTATATATATATATATATATATATATATATATATATAGAGAGAGAGAGAGAGAGAGAGAGATAGATATATATAAAGATGCACACACACACATGTATATATTTATATATATATAACAAAGGCTCTATAAAGCACCAGTTTTGCTAAAGATAGGAGTTATAAATACTCCAAAGCCACAAAAATCAATACTAGATTTTTACAGGTATGGTTGGAAAAAAAAACAAAAAACTAATTGAATAAGGGTTGCGTTTTCCATTTGGAAAACTACAAGAAGGAATGCCGGTTAACTTAGTATTACGATTTCGAATTTAGCGCCTAAAGTACTTTATTCTCTTCAGCCTAGTCTACTCACAACACACCTATATATCATTTCAACAAACACCTGTGTTCGTTTCAGTACCCAAATCGCATTGAGAAAACGAAGTAAGCATTTTTGATTCCTACTTTTAGCAATCCTGGTGCTTCATAGCACCCTTGTTATACATTATTATATATATTTATTAATTTTGTGTCTCTACGGTTTTAAGCTTGTGGCCACTAACATTATTATCTCTCGTGAGTATTAATACTCTGTGTGTATATATATATATATATATA
>NC_068988.1:5917719-5919467 GCF_001194135.2 Octopus bimaculoides
TATATATATATATATATATATATATATATATATATATATACATACACACATATATATATACATACACACATATATATATACATACACACATATATACACATACATATATACATACATACAAACTACTGAAATAATTACGTGCTATGATTTCGCCTCGGTATTAAAGCAGACGATATTGTAAAGAACTGTCTTTGGCTCCTTATTACAACACACATTATCACTGAGCTTTTAATGATTCAATCATTAATTTCTCACATGCCTACGGGACATATTTTATTTATCTCCACGCCTTGTTCTAGAGACTGTATTCATTGAAAACAATATGTTGATTAATACACCTAACAACAGCCGGAGGTTGTCAGGCGTTCTCCACAACTTTCGTTTGTTGACAGTTCTGCTCTATTATTGTTGTTTTTTTAGTTCTAATTCAGCTCTTTAGCTATCCAAAAGTTGTAGGCAACTAAGAGCTTGGGCCAAAGTCAAAGCGAAACTAATCAACCAAATGGAAGCGGAGATGAAAGTGTCAATATATTAAGAAAACTAGAAGAATTTCTGGCAAGGCAAAATTTGAATTAAACGTCAGACAAGGGACATAAAACACAGGACTCAGAAGGACAGCTAGGGTAGAACCTCAAAGGAGAAAGAAATGACAGGCAGAGTATGGAATCAGATGAAAAGCAAAACGCCGAACACGAAGTGTTGAGAATTTCCAGGAATACAAAAAATGATGCGGTCATACTTACAACCGTCCACGCGTGCCTCGTTTGTCGCATTTTTCCTGCAAATTATTTTATGCCATATACAAGGGAGAATTAGTTTCTGCTTCCAGCATATCGAGTACCAACGCTGAAACTTTTTCGCTGACTTTAAGATTGCTGTTGGTCGTCGATGGTTCGCACCCTTCTTAACAAACTGGTTCCGTAATACAGAAACAAGGGGCTGATATGAGCATGCCGGCTTTGTAAACTTAAAACTCATACTCGTGTGTAGAGCTTTATTGAAACCCGGGTCCTGACATATTGCATCACCTTAGATATATTCTGTGAATACGTTACCCTATGCATTGAGCTTCGATGGAAAACATAAAAATGACAGAATCGTTAGCGAGTCGGACAATATAATCAGCAACGTTTCCCCCGCTTCTTTACGTGCTGAGTTCAAATTCCTCCATGGTCATCTTCGCCTTTCATCCTTTCGGGGTCGATAAAATAAGTACCAGTTACACACTGGATCGATGTAATCGTCTACTCTCTTCCCATAGAAAAATACTCGCCTTGTGCCCCAAATTTTGACCTATTGTTTTCGCTATTTTTATTCTTATTCTTATCACTGATCTTGTTGTCATTGCTACTATCGCTGTTTTTATAATTCTTGTTGTTGTTACTGCTGCTTTCAATCGGTTCGGAGACGATACGAAAGATTTACGGTAAAAGACAGACTAGATGTGACATTTCCGACTTTTGCTCAAACACATTTTATCTACAATTACAATACCCAAAGTGTAATTTATTTTCAAAAAATAAATGACGGTAAATGGTGAATTGAGGGAGATTTGGCTACTAGTTTTAGCAGGTCCGCGATGGCTTAAATGCTTTTTCGTCTGTTCCTACACGAATATGTACTTCCCAGATTTGTCATAACCAACAAATGCCTTATAGACTACAACACACTCACTCTCTCTCTCCCTCACTCTCTCTCTCCCTCACTCTCTCTCTCCCTCACTCTCTCTCTCCCTCACTCTCTCTCTC
>NC_068988.1:5920467-5921897 GCF_001194135.2 Octopus bimaculoides
TATATATATATATATATGTATGCATGTATTCTATTCACATAAGAATCGCACACGCAGAATTTTTGGAATGTCTTACAAATCTTCACTGTACCACTAATTGATTGGATCTGGAGAATCCGCGTGTTTCTTTTAATTTTCTCTGTGAAACCGCGCATGATTTTCTTTAAGCTTTATTTAAGTTCTTGAAAGAATTCAAGCCGGTTGCTAACAAAGTAACAAGACTTTTTGAGTGAAGATAGTTCCCAGTATTGGTAAATATGTGGTTGAGCTGGTGTGTTGGTTGAACTGTCGATGTATACATCCAATTGTCCACATCTATTCGCATAAAAATCTCACATGTAAAATTTCTGGAAAGTCTTATGAATCTTCACTGTGCTACCAATAAAGTGGATTTGGAGAATCCGCGTCAATTTCTTTTGAAACGGAGTGTTTCGAGATTTTTGCGCAAATCTATTGATACATAACCTAATGCAACTATGATGATATGTACAAATGAGGGTTTATAATCATATATGTAAGTATGTAGTGAGAATTTACACAAAAAACAAAAGACGAAGACGAGTGGTGTAGACAACAAACAGATGTATTAGTTTAACGCTCGGGAAGTGAGAACGTCTTTACGTTTCGAGCCTACGCTCTTCGACAGAAAGGAACGCGGAAATAAACAAGAGAAAATCTATGTATGTATTATTATTATTTGTCTTTTTTTAGTTTAATTTAAGTTCTCGAGAAAGTTCAAGCCGGTCGCTAAGAAAGCGACAAGACTTTTGAGTTAAGAGAATTCCCGGTGTTTGTAAATATGTGGTTGAATTTGTGTTAGTTGAACTGTCGATTCACACATCCAACTGTGTGCATTTATTCACACAAGAATCTCACATAGAGAATTTCTGGAATGTCCCACAAATCTTCACTGTGCCACCAATTCAGTGAATTTCTAGAATCCGCGCCAGATTTTCTTTCTTTGCTCTTTTTCCGTGAAACCGAGTATTTCTCAGTTCTTGTGCTATTTTCTACGTTTTTTTTAACAAATTAGCAATGTATGTATGTATGTATGTATGTATGTATGTATGTATGTATGTATGTATGTATGTATATCTGCTAACGTTTAATAATAAAGATGAGAACTCATATTCCAATAGCGTTTCTTAGGCGATTCAAGCATAAATATGCCGGTTCTTAGCACATTTCTACGTTGACGTGTTTATAGTACAGAAGGAACGAATATCAGGATAAAGTGAAAAAAAAAAAAAGGTTTTAACCGATGAGAAACATTATAAGTTGAGGGAAAAAAATAATAGAAACGGGAAATAAAGTTTGGTTGTTGAGAAATATAACGGTTTGACAGAAAGCAGGTGAGAGAAAGTGAGCAAATGCTATATATGTATGGAAAAGTGTGTGAGTGCGTGTGTGTGTGTGTGTGTGTGTGTGTG
>NC_068988.1:5921907-5927107 GCF_001194135.2 Octopus bimaculoides
ACACACACACACACACACACACACACACACACACACACACACATATATATATATATATATATAGATAGATGGATGGATAGATAGATAGATAGATAGATAGATATGAATGCATAAACACACATTGAGAAACAGTAGCGTACATAATGGGAATGAATAGTAATTTCTTTGCTTGCGTTTTTCAATTCTTTTTCTTCCCTAAATAGGCAAACATATTCCATGCATTGGTTTATAAATGCACCAACATACCTTCTGTCACAAAAGACTCTAACGATTTGAAAGCGTTAGTCATCTATCATTTCTTAATAACTACTTCTTTGCGCGGATCCAGAGTGAAACAGAGGTAATTGTTAGCTATGGGCGCTATAAAAGAAAAACATTTACGGAAAATTTATCCGAGAATATATGATGTCAACTACATATTTCAAAAGGAAAATAAATAGGCGAGTCTGTTGATGTAAACAATTGATCTATCAATAAATCGAAACACAAACACTAAGTTGTTTTGGAAGCGAAAGAGCTGGGGACCGCATCGTGCGTGTTTATAGAAATGTATGATTATAAATGGGGAATATATATTCGTACGTAAGGCAGTCAGTGTTTATGTTGGCGTGGTGTATAGATTTATGGCAGATTATATGAAACCCCAGAATTTTAATAGCATTTATGTAGTATCGGCATCCGAAATGAGGATCTCTAAGTCAACGATTGGCCATTTCGATTTGAAGCTGATAGGGATGTAACCGAGTACTACAAAATAGAATTATCGGCTGTTCCAAAGACTGAACCAATACGCGTACATACACGCACACACGCACACACACACATACATTCATACATATACATTTATATATGAATATACGACGAGGTTCTTCCGTTTGTGTCAACCAATTCCACTCACAAGGCTCCGGTCGGCCCGAGGCAATAGTAGAGGCACTTGGCCAAGGTGCCACGCAGTGGGACTGAACCCGCAACCGTGTGGTCAAGAAATAATTTCCTTACCACATACCTACGCCTATGATTTTTGGACTATAATCTGCATCTATAGGATGATTACAATATAATTTGTAATTGCCATGAATGCTAAAATATTAAAATAGCCAGGGATACTGAAAAAAAAAAAAATTTAAAAATATTAATGAAGGCAGTTAGCCACCCTATCAGTATAAATAAATGTGCTTTTCACGCAGCTATAAGTGTTTAACTCTCATTTTTAGCAATAATTGTGCTTTTAGCACCCACAGTCACAATTAGTGACGACTACACTTTTCCTATTCGGCTTTGTATTGAGACCAGCTGCTTAGATTAATGTCTAGTATGTGTAAGAGAGAGAGAGAGAGTAATTTCGGTTTAGAATCATCCTGTGCTATTTATCCTAATGTAACGTATTTGAGAAAAGGAATTGTATCTAATATACAGAAACTCTTTTCAACGTGATTGATTGTTTAACAGGAAGTGTTTTGATCTCGGGCGGAAACTTGAAGGTTGAGATCGTTGAGACTACAATCAAATTGCTTAAAGTTGTATGCACACCACGAGTTCTTCACACCATCAATTATTTCCTTCTTTTGTTTTCGAACCATTGCTAGTTTAGTGATTGCATTGAATTTCTTGCGAGTAGTCATTCATAAAATACAGTTGACTAATTTTAGATTATAATGCACGGGTTAGTTTTTAAGCAGTTTCCAAATTTTAGCGTTAAATTCTAGTGAATTTACAAGTCTTCGTAGTCATCAAAAGTATTAGTTTGGAACATTTAATATGACCTCTTTGCTAACTTACTCGTTTCCGATTATCCATTAAACCCCAACATGGCTACCATTTCCTTCTTTTGTAGATTTATAAGTTGGTGGTTTGCATTTCTTTCATATCAGCGACAACAGAAAGCTGACGCGCTACTGGCCGAACAATCGCGATAGCTGCCATATATGCTATATCTACTGTGTACGCTCAGCGGCGAGTTTACTACGGAAGTGACAGCGTTTCATCATCGCAGTCAGTTGTGATACTCTGACCCTCAGAACGGCAATGAATACCTCTGAGAATCATGATTCATGATCTGCGCAATGAAACTTTCTTGTGGCATTGAGTAGAAGAAATTTCTCCACTGTCGTTACAAAGTAATTAACTCATCTGAACGGGATTGTTCCAATGATAAGGCTGACCAAAGACTATGACCCGGGATGACTGATACTTCCTGCCAGCTGTATGGAACTGCGAAATTCCATGCTTTCCATCATAGTTTGTTTTACTCCGAAGGTGTACCTTCTCCTCCCATTAACTTGTCTTCCTAGACTCGGCCCCATTGCTGCAGACTGGTGCATATACGTTGCCCCATTGCTGCAGACTGGTGCATATACGTTGCCTCAACAACGTCTAAATTGCCCGATTCAACTCTCTCGCTTCGACACGTTTTTTGGAGAATATGGAATTCATCAATCCTAACATAGTTTTACAAGGCACTCCTTCACCCTTACAAATTTTCTATAACTTTGTCTACAACAATACATCACACGTTAACAAAGAAGTCATCCAATTTTTCACCTGATCTGCTAGAAATAGCAACCAATTCTCTTTCTCTCAAGAAACATGTGGTATCAAATATTAAAAAATCCCACAAAACTAAACGTAATATTCAAAGGGTAAAAAAAACGGTCTGTTTGCCCCCGCGTCGCCACTGGAAATCGGTGTTGGTGTGCTTGCGCCCCTCCCTGTAACTTAGCTTTTCAGCAAAAGAGACCGATAGAATAACTATCGGTTCAAAAAAAAAAAAATTAAAATTAATAAATAAACCGATGAGTACTGGGGTCGATTTATTCGACTATGAAACTGCTCAAGGCGGTGCCCCAGCATGGTCGCAGTCTAATGACTGAAACAAGCGAAAGATAAAAGATAAACGATACTCTTTTCACCATATTTTCGAAACAAGGTGCATATCTTTTTGGGCACGATGCCCTTTATCCCTGACCGACAAACAAACAAAATAAATTAAATAAACACCCCACAGTTAATTCTGCGTGTCAAAGAGGGAAGCATCAGTAAATGCTTGACTTGAGCGAGATAGAAGATGTTGAATCCCTCTTAAATCTCGCACTGCAGACTTAGAACGGAGACTTAGAACAGAGAGGAAAAAACAAAAACAAAAACAAACAGGAAGCAAATATTATATTATGTAATCGTAAATACATTTTAGGGGATAAATGGGGGGAAAAAAATAAAAAAAACAAAACAAGAAGGTTATTGGTTGTTAGTAGTTTGATCACTTTTATTTAGAGGTTTATTCAATCAGAACTCATCAGGGAGTAATTAATCAGCAGAAGCAAGTAGTTAATTAATTCTCGGATTATGTTAACAGGGTGAAAGCAGTATCTTTGCTGGGAGCAGTGGAGGGAAATACTTAATCAGAAAGTGTCATAAACTGGATCGTTTCCTTTGAATCATCAAATTTATTGCCACTATTATTATTATTATTATTATTATTATTATTATCATTATTATTATTATTATTATTATTATTATTATTATTATTATTATTATTATTATTGTTCAGTAGTTTTATTTTTATAACGTGCTTTCACTTCACTACCGAGCGCAGCTCTGTGCGCCTTGGGTATGTGCTGTGGTTTGCTGTGGTGCTCTTATTATTATTATTATTATTATTATTATTATTATTATTACAACTATTATTATTACTATTATTATTATCATTACAACTATTATTATAACTATTATTATTATTATAACTATTATTATCATTATTATTATTATTAACTATTATTATTATTATTATTATTATTATCATTATAACTATTATTATAACTATTATTATCATTATTATTATTATTATTATTATTATTATTATTATTATTATCATTATTATTATTATTATTATTATTATTATTATCACCATCACCACCATCATCATCATCATCATCATCTTTATCCTTCTTACTACTACTACTACTACTACTACTACTACTACTACTACTACTACTACTACTACTACTAACAATAATAATAATAATAATAATAATAATAATAATAATACTGCCGTTATCATCATCACCATCATCATCACCTTCGTCTTCAACATCATCATCATTATCTCATAATCATTACATGTACTAATATTATTAGTACAACTGCTACTATCATAATCATCATTATCATCACCATATCACCATCATCATCAATATCATCATCATCATCATCACCATCATCATCATCATCATCATCATCATCATCGCCGTCGTCGTCGACGTCATCATCATCGATATTACTACTAATACTAATATTTCAACTAATACTACAATTGCTGTTATTATAACTATTATTTGTGTGATATTATTATTACTATTATTATTATTATAACTATTATTATCATTATTATTATTATTAACTATTATTATTATTATTATTATTATTATTATTATTATTATTATTATTATTATTATCATTACAACTATTATTATAACTATTATTATTATTATTATTATTATTATTATTATTATTATTATTATTATTATTATTATTATTATTATTATTATTATCATTATTATTATTATTATTATTATCATTACTATTATTATTATCATTATTACTGAACAACAGTGACATTGATTATAAGCTTCCACTGAGCAAGTAATTGCTTCACTGCATTTCCTATGGCCACAAAGGTCTAAAAGTTTTATTTCTTATTTTTCCCAATTTCTATGCGCACTCGGCCTTTCAAAGCTGTTATCTCATCGTCCATGATAGCTTTTGTCACAGGTTATAAAAAATTTACTCACCTGAATTTGAAATTGTTAATTAAAGTTGATGAATGCAAATAATTAGTTAAGAATTCCGAGAAGCTTTAATGGAATAATTTTGATTGCTGTAAATATTGGACGGAATATGTTTAAATAAGGATAATGTTGGTGGAGTTTATAATTAGAGGAGGGGATAGGAATTATTTATGCTGCTAATGTAGGATTAAATATGGGCGTGTGTGTGTATGTGAATATGTACGGGCATGGATCATATATACATACATATATATATAATTTATATAAGGGCATTAACTATATAGTAACGCCTCACGCTTAGAGGGACTAAATAAGTAAAAAAACTACCAAAAAAATAAGCAACATATTTACCGAAAGCGAGGAAATGCAGCTTTCAAAATTAATCTCTTAAAAACATTTAACTTAACGGTAAACCA
>NC_068988.1:5928172-5930604 GCF_001194135.2 Octopus bimaculoides
ATATATATATACATACATACATATATATATATGCATATATATACATATATATACATGTATACACATATTTATATATACATATATATGTATGTATATATATATATATATATATATATATATATACACATATATATATGTATATATAAATATGTGTATATATGTATATATATACATACATACATACATACATACATACATATATAAGGAAGATTGAAGATACGAAAACATATTTATTAATCACAACAATTGAATTGTTTCAAACCGATCAAGTGTGTGTACACACACACACACACACACACACACACACACATATATATATATATATGTATATTGTTGTGTCTAGGGAGAGTCATTATTGCAATATAATTAACACACTCACTGGTTCAATTCCACACCTTTATCATTAGTCAATTGGTTAATATCCAACTTACTCATCGATTCTTTAATTTGTTTTGTTTTGTTTGTAAAAGCTCTTTCGTTGCTGCTTAAACCGTTAGAGATGCCGCGTGTATCTGATTGAGATTTTGTTGCGAACACCAGATTTTGTGGATAAAATTATTTGGATATCGTGGATTACCTATATCGGATTACCCAGGCCTGGCCAGGAGTTCGAATAGACCAGAGGACAGTGGACATTTTAACTGTGTATTTTTAAAATATTTTTTGTAATGACAACACGGCGAAATTTAGCTCAGTTGTGGATTAAGTCTTCAAAAAGATACTAGCAGCACAGCCTGAAGGTTGGGGGAATTTTGTTTTGGGAGCACAGTGAGGGTGCGTTACTCGTATTTTATATATATTTTTAAGTAGTAAGATATCTCCACTGGTCTTGAGGCAATTTTTTTCGCCTTTGGGTGCGTTGGTTTTGTTGAAAAATTCTCGGGAAGTGTATCCCGCAACGCAAGAATATTTTCTATTGAAATTTTTTTACTGAAGACTTTCGTAAATGGATTTTTGTCTCTCTTTATGGACATTCAAGTACTGACTGCTGTTAATTATACAGTGAACACCAGATTTTGTGGATAAAATTATTTGGATATTGTGGATTACCTATATCAGATTTCCCAGGACTGGCCAGGAGTTCGAATAGGCCAGAGGACAGTGGACATTTAACTGTGCATTTTTTAAACCGATTTTTCCCTTTTCTCCTTTTTTCTTGCTTCTTGCTTTTTTGTTTTAATTTTTCTTCTACAGTTAACTGTGAACATGGAAAGAAAAAATAATATTAACATTATTTTGGAGTGGGAGATCAGCCCACCCAAAGAATGGGCGAAAGATTTGAAAGAGAGGACAGTGGTTCTAAGGACTTATTCAAGGTCCTTGGACACCATTGTTCCCTTTTCCAGACCAGAGATAGAAGAAGAGCTGGCGGAATATATGCCGATGATAAGGCATATTGCTAGGGGTCCCAAATATGCAACTGTATAGTTGCTGTTCGAGACCCCGGAAATGGCGTGGAAGTTCGCCAGTCAGCCTCTGGAAGGGGAAAGAATTCTGTTTCTCCCCTCATATTGTGGGAGAAAATGCAAGCGTGCGTGGGTGTGTGGGTTGCCGCCAGGGGTTAAGCCCGAATGGATAACAGAAACTGTCCAACGGGGACTTGGTGGCAGTAAGGACACCAAATTGTTAAATGTAAAAATGTCGCCGGCGGGAGTCATTAAACCGAGGCCATGCTGGTTTGCGATAACATAAAAATAAAGAATCGCCGGTTGTCAAACACGTCTACCAATTCCACTCATAAGGCTTTGGTTGGCCCGAGGCTATAGTAGAAGACACTTGCCCAAGGGGCCACGCAGTGGGACTGAACCGGGAACCATGTGGTTGGTAAACAAGCTACTTGCCACACAGCCACTCCTATTGATGATAATTTAAATTTATTTTAAAGAAATGATCGTAAAACGGATATATTCTATCAAGGCAATGCTTAATGCTTAATATCAAAGAGATAAAGAACTATATTGACGAAAATGGCATGAAGACGAACATAACGCCGGTGAAATAATGGCGATTTAAACCTATCAAAAAAATTCCGATGGGATATTAAATGGACGGTGAATAAAATGAAGAATAACACAAAATAGAAATTAACATCACCTAGAGGCTAGTTTCATTAAGAAATTTAATTATCTGATTTTTAGATTACAATATAGTGAAAATTTTATTGATCAAAAGTCAAAAGCAGAATGTTCCCATAAATGGTAAAATGTTAATAAAAATTTTGGAAAAAAAAATCAGAAGGTTACGTGTTTGGTTTGGTTTGGTTTTATTGGGGATGTTTATGAGAAGAATGATTTGTGCTTTTTAACTATTTATTTACATTTTTCAAATGTGCTGTTGCACTTTGAGAATTACAACTTTACTTTGTTATATACATATATATATATATATATATATATATACATATAGAGAGATACAAAGATAGATAGATTGAT
>NC_068988.1:5930614-5933114 GCF_001194135.2 Octopus bimaculoides
TAGATTGATAGATAGATAGATAGATAGATAGATAGATAGATAGATAGATAGATAGATAGATAGATAGATAGATTGATTGATAAAGATAGTTTGTGCAGCTGCTAACACGCTTTCCGTCTCACTCTTCAGCTTTCCTTACTGCAACCATAACCATGTCTCACTACTACTATTTGCTGCAACTTTCTTTGGGGGCCTACCATGCAACGCCTTCTCCTGCAACTCAAGATAATTTCTGTTATTCTTCTGGTTTTTATCATCGTTTGGGTCTTTTGGTTTCCCTATATCTTCCTATGACTCAAGTACCTTTTAGTAAACTTTCTTAGGAGTCTGTATCTACTCTAGCTAACTCCATGCAGTCTTCTACTGATATTAACCCTCTTCCGCCTTCCTATCTAGGTAGGTATAACCTTGCTACTCCCACCCATATGTGACGTCTTCCATTCATTTTGAATTTCTTCCTAGTTCTTCTGTCTAGCTTTGCTAATTCAGCTTTTGTCCAATCTACAAAAGCTACTGAGTAATGATACTGCCCAAGTATTTACAGCCTTCACTAGATTCGGACATCATCATAATCATCATCACCATCATTTAGTTAGTGAGCTGGCAGAATCGTTATCACGGGGGACAAAATTCATAGGAGCATTTCATCCTTCTATACGTTTTGCATTGAAATTACGTCTTGGATGACTGCTTTTTATCTTGTTTGAGATACAGATCTATCTTGTTTCGGTTCATCTTTTCTTCTGTAACTACACCAGGCCAGAGCTATAGATTCATGTAATAGCATGGGCAGTGACCAATATCCGCATTTGTCTATCCATCAGAGTACAGAGCATAACAATTCTTTCTGAATGATGGATTGTCTGATAACCTAAACGCACGCAAGTCTTTTCTGTGATAATTTGCTTTAAAACTCATTTTAACTCTTGTGACAATTGCTTCATTCCCCATTATTTCTTATATTGCATAGAGAGGTGCTTACGCTTATTGATATCCAATCTCATCAATTCAAGGACGCAAATCATTGTCGCAAAATTCACTCACAAACTAATGGTTTTGAATACCATGTCTGGCAAATACTATGCTTTTGTTTATTATTCTTAACTTTTATTGCTTGTGGCCACCCAGACAATGCTTCCGTGTATAAATAGCGTTGATATATTTTCTGAATGATGGCCGAAATCAATATATATTCATAGAAATTAACAAGTCTAAGTAAAGATTCTAATTGCTTCTTATGCTTTAGTGGTCTTACATACATAATACCCGTTACTAAACAATACCATGATGGTCTTTGTCGCGCTATACTCCCACCTACCAAAAAGCGAATGTATCGATTCTGTCGTAGACATAGCTTGATTGATCACCACGCCAGATAACTCTAACCTTTTAATGATATAATCTATCTTGATACGTAGATATCTCGACATTTTAACTCCAATACATATACATAAACTTCATGGATAGTGTTATCAACATCAATTCCAATGTGTTTAATTTCTTACTGAAACATAACATTAGCAATTTTTATAAGATAAAAACCTGTCCATATTGAACGATCTATCACGGCTGTAACTTCAGAACATATATTTCTTTGCTGTTATAAGCTCAAGCATCGATATGTGGTGAAGAAGTTCGTTTACAACCGCGTGGTTTTAGGTTCAATCCTACAGCGCGAAACCTTAGGCAAGAATTTCCACCTATAGCCCCAGTCATCAATGCCTTTCTAATGAAATTGGTAGGCAAGAACTGTGAAAAGAAATGCCGTTTATATATATATATATGTATATATGGAATATATATTCTTTAGAAGTGGTTTGGAAGTAAACTTTTTAAAACTCTTTACATAGACATAGGCATTTTAACTTTTGAGTCATGTTTCAAGTGTAAAAACCTATAATGAATTGGTAAATATCTGGAAGGATCTAAAGATATTTCCAAAGTCTTCGAGTAAAATATTGGTAACGTACTTCGCACTTTTGTGTTGAGTATTCCTTATTGTTACCAAAATACAGATGTTACACAATATGGCAGCTCTTGTGCGAAGAATGAAGTTTTCCAATCTATTCATTGATTTCGTTCATCCGGTTTTCAATCGAAGACATCCTCATAGAAAATGTTTCAAAGAATTTCGTTGAAATGGATGGAAGATATAGAATTGACATTTTATACTAACGGCATGACAATTCTTTCGCTTTTGGAACATTTAAATTCTGAACTGAGACACTAATATGGCGAAATTGCTGGCCTTTGTTGAAAGGTAGACATCAACTTAAAATTTGCTGATGGCTTAGAAATACTTTGAAAACCCAGCAATATTTTTACTTACAAACCTGAATGCTATCACTTTACTAACGTCGCGTTAAGTTTGCTCTCCATTAAATCCAAAATATCTGCCTATACAAAAATATTTATGCATTTTCACAGTTAAGATGTATTCATTTTATCTTGCTGTGGGATATTTTCCACGATAGTATACTTTTAAAGATATTCAGTTTTA
>NC_068988.1:5935123-5936254 GCF_001194135.2 Octopus bimaculoides
TATATATATATATATATATACCTTTTGGATTTACAATTTATTGTTATTTTTTTCTTTTGGATTTACAATTTATATATATATATATATATATATATATATATGTAAGTATGTATATGTAATTTATGCTATTGGTACCGAACCTGACTCTTATTATTAAAAGATTTTTGGAAAGCAACAGATGGACTTGTAATAATATCCAGCGTCTTTTATTATTTCAGTCGTGCATTAATACAAAGACAGTTTTCTCAGGATTGCAGTTGGTAAATTCTAATAACAGAACTCTATTCTCTTGCACTTAATCATCGCTCATTGATTGGTTTCATGCATTCGGTATTCAATATCTTAGCATGTATTATTGTTGTTACTGTAACGCAAACATTGTGAAAGTAATATTATATAATCTATCGACGTATTTATAAATTTGTGTCTTGCTATTTATGCGTTAGTGTTGTTTTGTTAATTCGTTTGGTTATGTCCAAACATAAAGACACGATTCTTTTGACGAATTGGAGGACACCGCCCTCTCAGGGCCGAGCAAGACCCTTTGCCAAACTGGTATCACTGAATGTAGACCCCTTCCATTGATTCGAAACCAATTATTTTTATGGCTTTACGGTCAAAGTGGACATAAATAAATCTCTTTCTTTTCTCCTTTTTTTTCTGTTTTTTTTTTAAACCATTCCACTTTTCACATGCACCTACCTCTCGGTTTTTCTCGTGATTTCTCGTGTTCTACTGTCTTGAGGAGCTCATCCTCAAACTCAACTGGACGTCCTGTTCTATCTTCATCTTCAAGGCTATCTTCTATCTTCACCTTCTACAAGTTCTTTCATTCAAGCATTCTTTCCCATAAACTGGGTGTATGCATGGAGTCTCTTCGGCTGCAGAGTTTTTCCTTTTTTGTACTCATAAAACATTATGTGCCTCAAATGCTCTTTGGATACTTCCATGTTAGAAAAGGTTTTAATCAAAGAAATTTTAATTCTATTATTCTGCAAAATGATATTTAACTAGTTTAGATGTACACAAATGCATAAAAATAATTTTTAATTCCATTAGACATTCTAAAACACTATTAAATTTCATTCAATTTTAAAAAAAGGTGAAATCGGACAGAACTTATGAAATGAC
>NC_068988.1:5936565-5940111 GCF_001194135.2 Octopus bimaculoides
ATAGATATTATAGATAGATAGATAGATATGCATACATTGATACTAACATGCATAACTGCATACAGATGCGTACATACATACATGCATGCATGCATACGTACATACATACATACATGCATACATACATATATACAAAGAGATAGAAATGCAGGAAAAGCAGTAAAATGTGACAACCGATGCAGACTTTGTTGAGCTAACACCGAAGATATCACCCGCATCATAAGTAGTTGTCCGAAAATGTCATCATGGTATTACCTACCGATGAGACATGATGTAGCTGGGACAGTATATAATGAAATCCATCGTAAGGATAACCCCGAGGAAAAGAAATAAGAACCCACAGTTTGGTAGAAGCCATAGCCACTCATAAGAAAGGGAGTACTGGTGGAATGTTCCACTGAAGACCTCAATAAAATGTAAGCATAACAGACCTGATATAATGATTTGGGATAAGGAATAGAAGCTGTGCACTGTTGTGGAAATTAGCTGCCCAGCGGACCTTAACATAAAGCTGAAAATCAGTGAAAAGGGAACACCTATGCTGAACTATTGAGAAATCTGCAGTTACTCTAGCCAGATTACAAGTTCAGGTTTATACCTGTAATTATTGGGGGTCTGGAATACGTAACACTGCCTAAATACTAATATTGAGAAATTAGGCTTCTCAAAACTAGAAAGGAGAAAGCTGTAAAAATCTGTAAAACTTTCCAGAAGTTTATCATTCAAATATATATGAGCATGTCTAGATATGCAACTGTATGCATGAGAACGCATACATAAAGCAAAACATACAAATCTGTACATATACATACATACATACATACATGCATACATACACAAATACATACATACAAAATACATACATACAAAATGTTGAAGTTAAAATTTCAATGAAGGCGCCTTGAATCTACGTTAGAAACCGGCTCTTTCTCTATTCGCAAGAAATCTTGAAATAAAACTGAAAAATGATATACACACATATTTACATACAAACATACATACATGCATATTACACGCTAATTACGCTCTTTGAAAAGACAACTTCCAAACATTCCTGAATCATGCCAAGTTAACAAAAGACCACCTAATATATCGTTGGGTACCATATCTAAAAGAGAAAGAAGATAAAGTGTCTATCGTACTATTGTTTTCCCAAGAAATACATATTTATCATTCCATGCTATGATTCCTTGATCGATCTATTCTCATGTAGGGAATTCAATCTGGATTTCATTTCTGCATAACGCCAATCCACTTGTCAGCTTCAATTCAATTATAGTCTTTGATGCCAATTCGCTTTTCATTTCACGCACAAAAACACACGTTTGTGCATACACGCACTCCCTCGGCTATAAAAATATACATATATACATTCATCTATCTATCTATCTATCTATCTATCTATCTATCTATCTATCTATCTATCTATCTATCTATCTGTCTGTCTGTCTGTCTGTCTGTCTGTCTATCTACTTTATCCTTTATTTCTTTAACCATCTATCAATCTGTCGGTCTGTATGTATGTATGTATGTATGTATGTATGTATGCGTGTGTGTATGTATGTATGCATATATATATATGTATATATATATATATATATATATATATATATATATATATATATATATATATATATATATATATATATTTATATATATATATATATTCACATACAGAAAAAATTATATATTTACAGATATATATACATGTGTGTGTGCATGTACGTATGTGTATGTGTATATGTGTGTATATGTATATGTATTATATGTGTGTGTGTGTGTGTGCGTGTGTGCGAGTGTGTGTGTGTGTATGTGCGTGTGCGTGTATACATGTATATAAATATGTAGATGTATATGATTTTGCGTTTTTGCATCTATGCCTTTCTCTCTCTCTCTCTCTCCCATTCTCTCTCTCTCTCTCCCATTCTCTCGTTTCCTGTCTCTTTCTCTCTATTTTAACTTCTTTTCTTCTTTCTCATCGCACGCTTCTATTATCCACTTTTCTCCTGCCAAGTCATTGAGGCTGATAAATGGTATTTGTTTCTTACGTCAGCGATTCCTCAACCCATTAACCATAAACAAATTGAAATATCTTGAAAGGCGGAAACTTTATTGAATGGCCTTAGTCACAGCACCTTCTTTCAATCAGTTTTGCTGATGAAAACATTTAATTTGACTCTTGTTAATTCTCAATTTCTTACTTTTACAATTCGTCTAATACAGGTCATTGAATCAAAGCCAACGTCACAAGACTCGCTTCATAAATATAGAATCGATTTTGAACTTATTTCGTTTTATATTGGTAAAAATTAAGAGCTTATATAATTCATACCTTTTTAATATCACCCAACATCACCGTAAGTCATTGTTGCGAAATTGACGGAAAATAACAAAAACTACTTTACTGAAGCAACAAAATATATTGTAAATTGCGTCAGCAAAAGCGAAGATCGATAAAACGATCGATCGATTAATCTCGTAGATTCTTTGAGATTTGAGCTTTTATTTATAATTACAGCTATTTCTAGACGCAAATGATGTCCACTAGTATTTAAAATACTGACGATCGCCGTAAAGCTCCATTGAAACGAAAGTGAGACTTCGATTTGAGCAATTGAGGAAGACATGTTATTTTAAAACCCCTGAAGCTACTAAACCCTTCAGTAAGATAGGAATATCGTATCAGACAGTATCCCAAATCACTGAAGATATATCGGATACCATGTACCTAATTAAATAGAAAATTTAATTAGCAGTTCACCGTAGCACTAATTAAGAACTGTAAAATTCTTAGTTGCTTCGTTGTTTTCCAGAAAATAGCCAATCTCATTCTCGAATATAACTTTGTCACGTGTCTCTCTTTCTCTCTCTTTCTTCCTTTCCTTCTTTCTTTCTCTCTCGCTCGCTTTCTTTCTCTAGTTCTCGCTTTCTCTCTCTCTTACTGTTTCTCTTTCTCTCTCACTCACTACTCTTGCTACATTCTACCATCTTGAAAATGGAAGGATACAGGAAAATTCTGTAGTCAATAACACAATCAGGGTACCCAAATGCGTAACAGAGGCAAATTGGAAAAATTGATGAAAATACATTTTTGTTCTTTGTTGTAGTTGAGAATACAAATTTTCATCTGATGTAAAATAAAATTAAAAATTCTTGATCAAAATGCGCATCGTTTTCAGCTTTCGAATGATACCATCCCGCTGGTTAGACGTGTAGGGAAATCTATACCATTGCAGGGACACATATATAGAGCTGAGTGGGCTGGAGAAAAGTGAAATGAAGTGTTTTGCTCAAGAATACAACATGCCGCTCTGTCCAGGAATTGGACACACGTCCTAGCGATCGATGGTGCAACATCCTAACCACAGGGCCATGCACCTTCACCAAATGTAGACTTTCATTGAGATTGACTAATTCATCAGAATTTAAGACTAAATGTATATATAAAGACTTTCTTTATTCCCGAGCGTTATACTAATACATCCATTTGTTGTTTACACCACCTGTCTTCGTCTGTTGTTTTTTCGTGAATTCTCCCTATATATA
>NC_068988.1:5940202-5941472 GCF_001194135.2 Octopus bimaculoides
TATAAGAAGCAAACTTCTGATTATTTATTTAGTGGGGATTTTTTAATCTTTATTAATCTTATTTTCTCTATTCCAGATTATTGTGACATCATATCCCATCAGTAGATATCTATTTCATATTGGTTTGGACCATATACAAGAAAGAGGCAGAGAGAAAGCGAAATAATTATCAGAAATAAGAGGAAATACTTACCCGAGGATATATATTAACGTAAACAAATACAACATCAACCATGAATTCAAGCGAAGAAGAGGATTATGAATATGATTACGATAAAACAGTTTCTATTATTCCTCTGGAAGAATTGGTCCCGGTATCGATTGTGTACAGTATTACACTGTTCCTCGGTGTGACAGGAAATTCGTTGGTTATTTTCTGCATTCTCAGGTACAATAGAATGAGAAGCATTACAAATATATTACTATTGAGTCTTGCGTCTGCAGATCTGCTGCTCGTTGTGATCTGTGTACCGATTAAGGTAAGTACACCTTTGTTTTCCTCGCTATTAGTCGTGGGTAGGGTTTAGTGGAGAGAGATGGTCTTCTACAGAGCTTCCAAAACTGATAGAAGAGATGGAGGAAGGAAGGTATTATTCTCAAAACAGAAATCTGGATGAAACGCTTGAATCAGAGTAGATTCTGTTAACCGTTTAACTACGAAATTAAATTTCAGGGTTATTCTAGTAATGATGTGAAATATCTACCAAAAGAAAAAGGTACAAAAAAACCCCAATTAGAATTGGTATTTTCTATTAAGTTGAGTACTGGAGTCAATGTAATCGACTAGGCTCCTCCCCACAAATTCCAGATCTTATGATTTTTCTTCTCTAGGCACAAGGCCCGAAATTTTTGGGGAGGTGGCTAGTCGATTAGATCGACTCCAGTACGCAACTGGTACTTAATTTATCGACCTTGAAAAGCATAGTCGACCTCGCTGGAATTTGAACTCAGAACGTAAAGACAGACGAAATACCGCTAAGCATTTCGCCTGGTGTGCTAACGTTTCTTATTTATTTATTACCCACAAGGGGCAACACACAGAAGGGACAAACGAGGACAGACAAACGGATTAAGTTGACTATATCAACCCCAGTGCGTAACTGGTACTTATTTAATCGACCCTGAAAGGATGAAAGGCAGGATTGAACTAGGCGGAGTTTGAACTCAGAACGTAGCGGCAGATGAAATACCGATTTCTTTATTACCCACAAGGGGCTAAACACAGATGGGACAATACACGCATGCGGGGACAATTAACACATGATAGAAT
>NC_068988.1:5941482-5943353 GCF_001194135.2 Octopus bimaculoides
GGCTAAACACAGATGGGACAATACACGCATGCGGGGACAATTAACACATGATAGAATGGAACAATGAAATTAAACAATGATGATGGGACGGCCACCCCAGCCCCACCCTGGGGCGGCTGCGTTATTTCAACGAGTTTGTCCTCGTTAGGCAGTTCCAGTGTCTCCGGCATGTCACTGTAAACTTTCTGACTTGCCATAAAAAGCACCTCCAATCCATACCCCCAACAATTTATTTGTTGGGTTCTGCTTGTCATAATTATCCTTACATCTTCTTCACTTTCAGGAAAAACTGCAGCCATTACTCATTCCAACTCTATTTTTGGGGTAGACATCGTCTCCAGCTGGCTATACAACACAATCTGTGTCCTTATATTTTCGAACAAGGGAATCTAGCACCCCCACTCAGCTCAAAACAATATCTGTGTATCGCGATTTCCGGGTTATTTCCCTTCATCAGCTCAGAATGTCTTAACCCAGGACTGCCATGATCTTTACTCCAAAGTACTGTTGTTGATTATCTCTCGTTGTGAGATTTAAAAATAGTAATTTTCTCATGGAAATTTATTTTTAAATATATAGTTTGTTCAAATCACCACGTGACTGAGTAACTGTTATCAACAATTTCCAGCTAACTCCATTACATCTATGAGCCTCTTCAAGATCACTCATCATGCTAGAAATAGCAACCTAATCTTCTTTGATTCATATCCTTCCGTTATTAATAATAAAAAAAAGATACGTATTCACAAAATTAGCTCATACCGCTATCTTTATGCTAGCGTGTTAGCACTCGTATAAACTCATGAATAATCACCTGCCACATCAATACTGCTGAAACCTATTGCTAGAGGCAAAAAGTCACCACACAGTGCTATCGAAGGACCTGGTCATTAACGTTTACATCAAGGATTCATTCATTTTGACAGATATGCGAACGCTATAACTATATATTAATTATTTATAATTATCACAATATTTTCAGATGAAACTTAATTTTAGACAATACTGAAATTTTATATTGAATTTATGAAGAAAATATGTAAGCATGTTAACATGTACGTTTAATTATTGCTTAATCAATTTGTTCAACGCACGCAATATAATTAACAGCGGGTGATGCGATCGTTAATTGTATGATATAATCAGAACTAAATGTTTAATAATGCAATAAATTTCAACAAGAAGCAAAGTTCTTGGAATTTCAGGTTATCCATTCTTCTCAATTTATTCATTACGTTTATGAATAGCATTATTAAAGCTCTGTATCAACTAATTTAATTCTATTATAACTGTGGTATCTTTGTGATTTGTTTCTGTCCAGCACTTGCGTTGATAATACCAGATGAATCGAAGATTTATGAATATAGCAAAGTAGATTTATATATTGATTTTAGAATTCGTTTTGCATGAAAATCAGGTATTCAATAATATCAGTGATTGCATTATTACTCTTTCCTATATATCGAGTCACGAGTTCCGTTCATGCACCTCCCAAATGACTACACGCTTTTTGACGGGCCCCAAGGTAGGCCAAATACGACGAACGTTCCCATAATCACATCTGCGACGATGTTCGTTTCCCTTCGAAATACTGCTTTTTAACACAACGTTTATGAAAAGATTTTCTCTTACACAGAAATCACAGCAGCAGACATTTCTACGGTGTATATATTTTTAGTATGATACACAAATGGTCATTTTGAATTGCAGGAATTTTGTAAATTGAAAGCCAACTATTTAAAAATGAAAGCACGTATACGCATTATGTCATATATTTATACACGTATAAATATATAGATATACGGATATTTTGTACACACACAGAGACATATATATATATATATATATATATATATATATATATATATATA
>NC_068988.1:5943611-5944816 GCF_001194135.2 Octopus bimaculoides
ATATACCAATATATGTGTGCGTGCGTCTATGAGATTAACCAAAGCTGACGGTGCTTCTATAAGAAGAGCAAATTAACAAAAGTGAAAGCATTCAGAATTTAATGCTGTGATATAAATGTCTGGAAACAATTTAATGATTAAATTATATGCAGACTCACATATCAGATAATTAGAACGAAATCAACATATAAATACTAGCAAGCAGAAGATCAAATTAACAAGACGAAGCGCATAAAATTTACCAAAGAAATTGGAAAAAAATTTCTCCGAAAATAACAGGTTAGGATTAAAAATATGATTTCAACGCCAGAAATGACGTTACAGATAGAAATTTACTGGCTAGTTATAAACTATAGTTTTGATATAATAAATTCGAAATTAAACGAGTAGAAACGATATAATGAGGGTATAAAATATAGTGAGAATTTATAAAAAAAAAAAAAACCAAAAGACAAAGGCGGCTGTGTAAACGACAAACAGATGTATTAGTTTAACGCTAGGAACCCCTTCCACCTCAGAAGCCTCACCTTACTAAGACAACGTCGGCTGCGCTGGATTGGCCACGTTCGCCGTATGGAGGACGGTCGGATCTCAAAGGATGTCCTTAATGGAGAGCTTGTCGCAGGGCAAAGAAACATTGGCCGCCCGAAGCTGAGGTACAGGGACGTGTGCAGGAGGGATATGAGGGCACTTGGTATCAACACCAATTCCTGGGGGGATCTCGCAGCCGATCGAACCAGCTGGAGAGGCACTCTTCAGAAACAACTGCAGACCGGCGAAGACAATTTGAGGGTGGCAGCAGCTGAAAACCGAGCCCGCAGAAAAGAAATGACAGCCAACAGACCGGATTCAACGTGTAGGTGCGACCTCTGCAAACGTGACTGCCACTATCGCATCGGTCTCTACAGCCACAGAATAGACAACTCAACGGACGGATGACATCATCCATGGTCAGCCATGACCGACGGAGGCCTAAGAAAGGGAAGTGAGAAAGTCTTTTACGTTTCGAGCCTACGCTCCTCGACAGAGAGGAACACAGAAATAAACAGGGAAAGAAAATAAAAAAAGGTTTAGTGGCTAGCGATCTATCATGGCGAAAAACGTATAGTTTAGAACTGCTTAGAAGTTTTATAGTTATTTCCATTCACATGGCCAACCGGAGAATATTTGTATCTTTGAAAATATTTCAAATTTGCGAATATTAC
>NC_068988.1:5947475-5948309 GCF_001194135.2 Octopus bimaculoides
TCCGATCTCTCTATATATATGTATATGTATATATACATACATATATATATGCTTATGTAAACAAATAAAATTAATACATATATACATACATACACAGATTGATAGCTAGAGATGATTATATACATAAAAACTATATAACTTACTAATATATCATTTATATAATTACAAAGACGCACAGACACAGACGCACAGAGACTCACACACACACACACACACACACACACAAAGATGAAAGAGAGTGTCAAATGGAGAGCTAGACGCAGATAAATAGAATGATATACGAAATACATTCATACATTAATAGATTATAATGTATTTTAAGAGCGTTTGTCCGTATCGATATTTATATATGACGAGGAAGATCAAAGAGGCAGCAAAGTTGCAGTCTCTATTTCAATGGTTAAGATCCTGGATAATCATGGTATATTACAACTAGATAATTCATTTGCTAAGAGAATTGTATGAAAGATCTCTACATTGACGTATGAGACTCGTGCTCTGATTCTGAGTGGAGGAATACATTGGTTTATCCCATACATAATGCGGTTTTTTTTATACTTCTTTTATTTTTCGAAATTAAAATAAACAAGGTTGTTTTTTTATTTAAAATATAATCTCCTGATCTTGTCAAATTATTTGACCGCTATTATTATTATTATTATTATTATTATTATTATTATTATTATTATTATTATTATTATTATTATCATTATTATTATTATTATTATTATTATTATTATTATTATTATTATTATTATTATTATTATTATTATTATTATTATTATTATTTTTATTATTATTATTATTATTATTTAAAATGGTTCGGTCGGCCTC
>NC_068988.1:5948631-5952128 GCF_001194135.2 Octopus bimaculoides
TATATATACATATACAGGCGCGGGAGTGGCTGTGTGGTAAGTAGCTTGCTTACCAACCACATGGTTCTGGGCTCAGTCCCACTGCGTGGCACCTTGGGCAAGTGTCTTCTACTATAGCCTCGGATCAACCAAAGCCTTGTGTGTGGATTTGGTAGAAACTGAAAGAAGCCCGTCGTATATATGTATATATATATATGTGTGTGTGTGTATGTGTGTGTGTCTGTGTGTGTCCCCCTAACATCACTTGACAACCGATGCTGGTGTGTTTACGTCCCCATAATTTAGCGGTCCGGCAAAAGAGACCGATAGAATAAGTACTAGGCTTCCAAAGAATAAGTCGTGGGGTCGATTTGCTCGACTAAAGGCGGTGCTCCAGCATGGCCGCAATCAAATGACTGAAACATGTAAAAGAGTAAAAGAGTAAAGAGTATGCATCACTTACACACATAGATATATTTATATACATATACTTATACGTATGCAAACTCTTGCATACGTCACGTAAAATTGTCAATTACTCGAACACGTTCCTCTTTGGGGATTTCCTTGATTTCTGCTGTGATACCTGCCTTCAGTTCACCAATCGTTTGAGGGTTCTTCTGGTAAACGTCATCCTTGAGATACCCCCACAGATAAAAAAAACTTGTGGGTTCAAGTCCTATGGATGCGATGCCCACTCAGCGTCACACTTCCAGTTGATCAGACTCTCCTAAAATCGCTGTCTCGGCCAGGTTAGGAAGTCATTTGATGCGTGGGGCGTGGCCCCGCCTTGCTGGAACCACTTGTTCATCTCGGTCTATCCCTCTGCGTTGTTTTATTCAAACAGTTTTATTGAATGATTTGTGGGTCCTGTTTTTTTTGGAGTCACTCTGTATAAGTGGTATATACTACAAGAACATTTCTGAGTGCTACTTCAGACGTCTAGTCAATGATATTGATTTCTAGAATGGCTACAAACGCAAAACACTCTTGCAGGTTCAGAAAGGCGATGCCAGCTCTACCGACCTTTCCATCCTCATGGATGGAAAGCAAAACTTCTAGGTTGAATACGAACTCATAACTCATAACGCAACGAAATTTGGCACAATATTTTAGTAGGAGAATCTGTCGATTGGAAACGAACAGAATGTTAGATTGATTTTGATCTTCAGACTCACATCTAAGAGAGCAGGAAACAACCAATCAAATGGCTTTTATTATTTTCTGCTAATTTAATTGTTTTTGACGCCTGAAGGTTTAAAAAAGTATCACAACGTCGGCGGAATATCAACAGAAAATGTAAAGAAACGCAACTAAAATTCACAAGTTCTTCCAACCGATTCTCTACCTACACTGCTAATCAACCGACTTGAAATAGGATACAGTGGTGAAACAAATTTGAAAATTCCCCCATTAACCTAGTTTAACAAATGGCGTTCGACTTCTGAAACATAAATTGTTTTACCTCAATTTCTAGCGTAGCGCATATTATCCCGAAATAATAAGAAGCAACAACTCTTCAATAAGTTATCGTACATATTACACGTAAGCTTGTTCTGCCTTTGATATTTAGGGGATTAAGCAAGGTGCCTACGGTCATCTTGGTTTTGAGAATTTGGTTCCCGATCGAGAGAGATTTAAGGCAAACGCATAGATAGATAGATAGATAGATAGGTATATACATAATAGATAGGTAGGTATGTAGATAGATAGAGAGATAGATAGCTAATTAGATAAACAGATAGATAGATAGTTTATAGATGAGAGACAGATTATAATCCGTGTAGAATGTACTTCATACTACACAAGAGATTTAAACTTAAGCAAGTATTTACACGCATATATATACACACACTTATACATAATATATGTAATATAATCGATATATAGTTGAGATGTGTTCTGTTAAGAACGCATTAGAGTACAAATAGAGCTCGTTCACCCTTAGAATTCCCAAATAGCCGGTAGTATTATTATATAAGATATAAGCCGGTGGTATTATTATACTACTGGCTATTTGGGAATTCTAAGGGTGAACGAGCTCTGTTTGTACTTTAATAGTTCTTAACAGAATAGCCATGGATGTTGTAGCATGGAAATCTAGATTTACTTACGGAGACAGCAATTGAATATCGCCTGAAAAGATACATATAGATCTTCTACAGGTAAATCGTTACATAATTTAATTTAAATTTAAATTTAAATTTAAGTCCTGTATTCACATGGATCTGTATGTATCGAAACATTTGTAGTAATCATTAAAAGCTGTCTAATTTTCTCTTCCTTTTGACTCTTTTACTTTTTACTTCTTATAATTGATATATATGGTGGTGCACCAGCATGACCGCAGCCACTTGGCTGAAACCCATAAATATATATATATATATATATATATATCTGTTTCTCTCTCTCTCTCTCTCTTTCTCTCTTCAAAAATCGTGTGTGAAATTATATATTTATCTGTGTATGTGTGTATGTATGTATGTATGTATGTATGTATGTATGTATGTATGTATGTATGAATTCAGGTGTAATATATACGTATGTGAGTGTGGCTGCGTATGTGAGGAAGAGTACAAGAGAGAGAGTGAAAGTGAGAGAGGTAATGAGTGTATGTAAAATAGATCATGAGTATCACTTCAAATTGTTAATCAACGGTGATGAGTAGAGATAAGAATGACATCAACCACAATATAATTGTTATGGCGCCAAAGCGCTAATGAGAGTTTCGAAGTTTTCGGGGTTGTTGAAACTAAAAGAATTATATATTCTCTTTTCCTTGTTACTCAAATATAACTCAACGGCAACTGGTATATATTTAGTTCCCATAAACTTATTCACATGTGTTTATATCAGCAATCGTATTTACCTTTCACAGACACATATCTAAGCACAAGTCTGCTCATAGTACTCGTGTTAGAGTAGCTGTAAATAAATATATACACACATACACATACATATAGATATATATACACAGACACACAAATACACAAACACACACACACACACATACACACTCACATATATACACATGTACCTACATATATATACACGGAATGTATATGCATATGTATATAAGTATATATGAATATGTATACGTATAGAGTACGGTGAGTAAACTGTCGTCTAAATTACGCAAAAATGAAAGTAACACTTACGTCTCATTTTAACAGATATATTTACCAAAATTACATAAAAATATCTTGAAATACTAAAGAATACATTTATTCAGTAAAATCGCCAGACGACTTCGGAATCTCCTGCAACTCTTCTGGACGGTCTCCTTGTTTAACTTGGTGAATGCTGCTATAATCTTTGCCTTCAGTTCATCTTTGGTGTTTTCCTGGTCTCTCGCTTCTTTTAATTTTGACTCTATATCTTCAGAAGGAGTTACTTCAATCCTTTCTACATTATCATTATTATTATTATTATTATTATTATTATTATTATTATTCAGTAGTTTTATTTTTATAACGTGCTTTCACTTCACTACCGAGCGCAGCTCTGTGCGCCTTGGG
>NC_068988.1:5952138-5953147 GCF_001194135.2 Octopus bimaculoides
ACAACAACAACAACAACAACAACAATAACAATAATAATAATAATAATAATAATAATAATAACATCGATAAATACCTTAGGAATGAGAACCCAGGTTCGAAATTTCCCCAAGACACACCCGATGAAGGCTGGAGGGTATATCAACAGAAATGTTGTGTTAACAACAAACAAAATGAGGACAAACATCCGTCAAATGTTAATAATGTAAATAATGTAAATAATGTTCACCCAGATATATCTCAGACATATCTCTGCAGCGAATAACTCTTTACACAAATGGACTATCGAGTCCAGTGAATGACTGTAATATGTCGGCGAGTTGGCAGAGTCGTTTGCCCGCTGGACAAAATGCTTGGCAGCATTTGTCCGTCTTTACGTTGAGTTCAAATTCCGCCGGGATCGACTTTGCCTTTCCTTCTTTCGGGGTCGATAAAATAAGTACCAGTTGCGTACTGGGGTCGATGTGATCGACCTCCGCTCATCCCTGAACTTGTAGGCCTTGCGCCAAAACTTTGAAGCATCATTGATATTGGTATTAAATTAGTCATGGCCTGGGCCAAAATTCGACTGAAACGTGTGTGTGAGTGTGTGTGTGTGTGTGTGGCGTGTGTGCGTGTGTGTGTGTAGTGTGTGTGCGTGTGTGTGTACATTTTGGAATTTATTTGGAATTTAATTGAAAGGAAATAAATTTCATCCCTTGTTCTAGCGTATCAGGACGCCAGCCAAAGGCTGCTAAGTACGATGACTAAACATCCGACACAGTATAGAGGAAAGGTTGGTCATCGACCGGTATTCTATCCACCCGACTACTCTCGATATTACAACAAATAGACTATTCGCTACACAACAGTTTAATCTGTTTGGATATGCAAACTTTAAGATTATTTTACTTGCAACTTATTCAAATTTTTTCCTCAAAACAACCACTAAACACCCGGTTCTACATATAAACACATTCTATCACACACGCACACGCACACGCACACGCACACGCACACGCACACGCACAC
>NC_068988.1:5954018-5955456 GCF_001194135.2 Octopus bimaculoides
TCTGTGGTATTGAGCAGAATATTTGCTGTAACCCCTCTTTTATACCAAGACAAAACAGTGTACATGATAACACTTCCAATCAATAAAGATCAGAAGCCATGAGAGCCACTCCCTGGTACTGCATCCGGGCATTTATTATTATTATTATTATTATTATTATTATTATTATTATTATTATTATTATTATTATGATTATTATTATTATTATTAGTAGTAGTAGTAGTAGTATTAACCTAGCGCGGATTCTTTACTTGTGAACGGCGTCTGAAATGTAACTAATAATCAGAAATTAAATGTGGAGAAAGAAACTTAGGTATTGGATAGCAAAGAAAACTATATTTTCGACATGATGTATGGTCGTAATATACATAACGCACACACACACAAATATACACATCCGCACTCACACACATTCATACGCACACACTCACACACTTATACATAGAAACTCGCGCACACTTATGTATTGCAATATATGTATACATACGAGGGGGTGCCCAAAAGAAACCGTAATTTTGCAGTGTTATTTTATTCACCTAGTTTTACATGTTTACACTTTTATCGCCTTCAAAGAATTCTCTATTCCAAGCAATGGATTGTTCCAGACGTATTTTCCACTGTTCGAAGCAGTACTGGAACAGTGATGCCATTTAACACCTCTGCCGTTTTTTATTTTATTTTTATGCACCTACAAATTCTGTAGTACCAGCCTTCGTCACAGGTGGTGACCTTCGAAAAAAAGGTGGGGATCAACTTCCAAATGTTCTTTCATTTCATGACACCCATTCAGTCATAACTGTCTTTGATTTTCTGTGAGCAAGGGAGGCACAAATTTTGCTGCAACACTTTCATTCGCAATTCCTCGCTTAATATTCGATGGCAGGATCCATGCATCGTTAGCAGCTTTCTTGATTTCCTGTCCGACTCCTTTAGCTCTTCCTCTGACCACTTCAGGATTCCAGCGCCATACCGAACTACTGCGACTGCGCGCGATTTTATTGTTGAAATTATGTTTCCTTGCATTCAGTTTTGAAGCCAATATTTTTCTCACCCACCGCTCGCTCTTTTTTTCTTTTCCTTCCCTTTCTTCTTTCTCTTCCACTACAGCGATAACTACTTTATCTTTGTCCATTGTTCTTCGACTTATTCACCTCAACATACCCCTAAACTCTTTCACCTCCTTTCCCCCACACTCATCCACCTCCTGTTTTTCTCCTTCTTCTCTTCTTCTTCTCGTTCTACTTCTTTTTCATCATAATCATTATTCTTCACCGGCACCTCTTAACTTACATTCTTTTCTTAAAAGACCTCTCCAAACCATTCTTCTCTATTAAACAAACTGCAATACAAAACTATTCACTCTCCAATTAATAATTAAAAAAAAAAAAACCTTTTACTTTGTAATGAATATTTAAATTCTGAAATGAATTAAATCAAT
>NC_068988.1:5955496-5957652 GCF_001194135.2 Octopus bimaculoides
AAATTTTTCTCTTAATGAATATTCAAACACTTTATTAGACCAAATAATTCAACAATGTGCATACAGATTCACAGTCGTATATGCACCAGAATAAAACATCATGAAAGAGCAGAACAAACAAACAATCTACGTATAGAACATGACAGAAATACTAACTTTTATCTGAGTTAATGTATGTATTTTTTTTTTTATCAAAAACTGTTTTGTATACATTCTGAAATAAATGTGCGCAGCTGTGTGGTAAGACGTTTGCTGCCCTTCCACTTGGTTCCGGTTTCAGTTCCATATCTTCCACAAGTGTCTTCTACTATAGCATCGAGCCGAGCGTAACCTTATGAGTGAATTCGGTAGATGGAAACTGAAAGAAGCCCGTCGTGTGTATGTGTGTGTCTCTGTTTCTTTGTGTCTGTGTTTGTCTCCCACTACGACTTGAAAATGGGTATTGGTTTATTTACGTCCCCGTAACTTAGCCTTTGCCGTCCGGCAAAGAGACCGATAGAATCAGTACCGGTCTTTAAATAAATAAGTACCGGAGTCGATTCATTCGACTAAAAATTCTTCAAGGTGGTGCCCCAGCATGGCCTCGGCCTCATGACTGAAATAAAGATAAAGATATACATAGTTATTTCCTTAGTTGTTTGGATATTTAAGCAAGTGACTAGCAATAAAGAAATGATATAACCAGTGCGTGTGTTATTATTACACACACACACACACACACACACACACACACACACACACACACACACACACACACACACACACACATATATATATATACACGGGTGTGTATGGTGTATGATTGTGTATAGAAGAATGTATTACTCAAAGAAATTCCAACTTTGATTTTCACGTATTATTTACAATCTTACGATAATATAACATAAGATAATATAATACAATGAAATGACAGACAATTAAATGTGCATTCTGATTGAACTAGTACTTTCATGCATTAAATTATGCAAATCTTCAGGTTCATGTAGTAGTGGTGACAGTTATGATTTACAAGTTGTAAATTGTAAAACATTTCATTATCTTATCTTATCTATTATAAGATTGTAAATAAAACGTGAAAATCAAAGTTTGAATTTCTTTGTATAATATGTGTGTGTGTGTGCGCCTGTGTCTTAGTGTCTGCGTTTGTCCCCCACCATAGTTTGACAACCGATGTTGATGTGCTTACGTCCCCGTAACTTAGCAATATGTCAAAATAGAAGTGATAAAATAAGTACCCGGGTTTCAAAAAAAAAGTACCAGGTTCGATTCGTTCGACTAAAATTGTTCAAGGCGGTGTCCCAGCATGGCCGCGATCTAATGACTGAAACAAGTAAAGAAATAAATAAAAGATGCATACATTATTAGATATGGCAGGTACGCGTGCGCACGCGAGTGTGTGTCTGTGAGGTCGATATTCAGCGAGACAAAGTTTGCATTTTCTTTTTCCTGTAGCTACTTAACAACAACTACGAATTTCAAAAAAGTATGTAGAAGCAGAATATTTAGCAAACAATGTAACAGACAGAATAATAGTTTTGTATGCGACAATTTGCAAATATTGATACAAACATGCACAAACAGGGAAATTAAAGGAGTACAGAAACTTGTAACGTAAAAGTTAAATCAGGCAGAAATTTGAGATAATCAGAGGTAATATTTTATTGAGAAAATATTATTTCTTTCTAAATTCACGGTAAAATTGTTTCGATAAATGTATGCTGTGAGATCAAAATCATCTGTTGTGACTTAGAAGCCTTATATATTATTATTATTTTTAGACTCATATATATTGAGTGTATTCATGATTCAAGAAAACACAGCCGTGACTATTCTTACCTACAGTGTTAGTGTAGGTAAGAAGCTTGCTTCCCAACTATATGGTTCCGGGTTCAGTCCCCTTGTGTGACAACTTGGGCAAGTGTCTTGCTATAGCCTCGAGCCGACCAAAGCCTTGTGAGTGAATTTGGTTAAGGGAAACTGAAAGAAGCGCGTCGTGTGTGTATATATATATATTATTTATTCGCAATAGAATTGAAGGATAAATTCACGTTAATGATTATATCAGATAATCTGTATGAAATAAAAACTTACACGTAATTTATATATTAAATTAATAATAATAATTATACACACACACACACACACACACACACACA
>NC_068988.1:5957706-5960206 GCF_001194135.2 Octopus bimaculoides
ATATATATATATATATATATATATTCATATTCCCGTGTATTGTGTTGACGAAGGAAAAGTCTTTTTTATGGCTTTAATCCAGAAATTAAACTCAGTTTACAATTAACATGTAGTCGTTTTTAGCATTTTTTCACTTGCCCAACTACAATATGTCTGTTTGGAGTTATTTTGTGGTCTCATAGTGCCTTAGCATTTATTACAAACATGTAGGAGACAGGTCGTTTCGCTCTGCTCCCTTCTCGACTGGCGTCGTTCGTAAACCGAAGTTCTACTGCATATAATATCATGCAATAAACACAGAAGATTTAAATATGCTCGGATAATACATTAATCGGACGAGCTTCTACAGTGTGCCTTTTACTATCCGGTAATCTTTCAGGTGCAAAAAATATACTAGACACACACACGCACACATTTGTTTATTTAACATACAATATGTATTTGCAGTTTATCAAAATTATCCTCAACTTTCCACCAAGCGATTATTCTACCTATCCTGAAAGCTGTCATATTTCAACAAATCATTGTATTAAATAAATCCTTATTCTTCATTGTTACGAATACTTTTACCTTAGACCTGACAAGTAAACAGACGTCTTGAATTCAATTACGTTTATCTTTTCCCCTCTTATCACGCTTGGTTATTTTTTACGTCTGCGTGACCCGAAACATTACGGTTCCTTTCATTCCTCTTTTGGCAAATTAATCTTCATGGAACATTGTTTGTTAGTTTTTGGCTTCATGATCTTACTCGTATTATATATGTGTAATTTTTCTGTGTATATACACCCATATAATCAAACACACACATACACATGTATGCATGTATGTATGTTTGTAAGTGTATGCATGTGGAGGCGCAATGGCCCAGTGGTTAGGGCAGCTGACTCGCGGTCATAGGATCGCAGTAGTGTATTGTGAGTCTTACATGGATTTCGTAGAGAGCGAACATTTGTTGATGGCTGTAGTGTTTTGATTATGTGAATCTTGACTGTAAGTGATATGATTACTCTAGTGAAAATAGAGACATTGCATAAACATTAACGCTTTCACATTCATTTCGCAATGCCCTTTCAAAATATAGCTTCTAAGTTTATTTTCTTAACGCCGCCTTCCAACACGGACAGCTGCATCATCTCAGTTAAGAGCTTTCATTTAATGACAGACATACTTTCTGCGTTTCATTTCATTTTCCATATACCCCAAGTCGAAAGATCGTAACTTGTTTGTCATCATATTGCATATATGCATTTCTTATTTCTACTTTTGTTATCAAGTTCTGGCATATTTTTCCAAAATTGTTCACTGTCAAACACAAAATTGCTATCTTGACTTACGCATATCTGATAGTTTCCTTTGACGCCAAATAACGATTGTCAAAAATTTTGAGATGTAATTTCCATTATATATGACGCTTTGTTCCATCACACACACACACACACACACACACACACACACACACACACACACACACACACTGATACATATACACATATTTAGCTATATATATGCAAACATATATACATAGGTAGACACACATATAAGCTTGTACATACATACATGTATATATATACACACATATACATATAAATACATATATAGATACATATTCTATATTATATTATATATATATATATATCCTATTAAGAAGTCAAATCTTCGCTTTAATAGTTAATTGCTTAACGTCTGAGAATATTTAAGCCTTTATTCTACGACTTTTGCTTCTAAAAGCAATTTGACAACACAAAAAGAAAATACAACCGAAAATAACTGAAACATTAACACACGCAAGATGGATAGATTCGTTCTTTATTTCTGAGCTCGCTATATTTTATGTCCCCTACACCACTAATGCTTTTAATGGTATAACTGATGGAATACATATTTGATGTCCTCTGGTGGCCAGTTAGTGTCAGGGAGAAATTGATTTGTACACAATATTTAACAGGATAAGAAGTCAGGATTTGAAATCGAGGAACGAAGAATATGATACACAGAATTTAAGGTTTTTTTTCTTTTTGCTTATATATTACGAAGATCTTAACATATCTAGTATTAGGTAGTTACGTATAAGACTACTTCATTCTTATTAGAAATTCTCAGCTTGACATAACCCAAGGTACATAAATTGATCTAATTTAAAATTTTACGAAGCGAAACATTTTTATAGTTGGAAAATAAATCTTTAACTTGGTAGCTGGGAAATATTTCTGAGATGGGAACCACGAAATCAACCTTTCCTTCTATTATAGCCTTAAACCGACCAAAGCTTTGGGAGTGGGTTTGGTAGACGGAAACTGAAAGAAGCCCGTCGTATATATATATATGTGTGTGTGTGTGTATGTGTGTGTGTGTCTTTGTGTCTATGTTAGTCTCCTACCCTCATCACCGCCTCACAACCGGTGTTGGCGTGTTTACGTCCCCATAACTTAGCGGTTCGGCAAAAGAAACCGATAGAATAAGTACCATCTTAATAAATAAGTACTGGGGTCGACTAAAA
>NC_068988.1:5962435-5965899 GCF_001194135.2 Octopus bimaculoides
ACTCTCTCTCTCTCTCACTCTCCTTCTCTCTCTCACTCTCTCTCTCACCTCTCTCTCTCTCTCTCTCTCTCTCTCTCTTTTATCTTTTCTCTTTCCAAAGAAAATATTTCTCTCAGCGTTCACTACTTTCCTCTCGCTTTGGTCTAACGACCCTTCATGTTTCTTTTCATTCGGTTTCTTTGTATGTCTCCACCGTCCTGCTTTTGACCCTCCATAAATCCGAAATTTTATTCTAGAATTTATGGGAGCAACTGCCTTTGAAGACTCATATTGTCGTTAAAAGCCCGAAATGAAGAGTAAATAGACACTCACAACGTCCGGTCTGGGAATCGAAAACGCGATTCTACGACCGCTACCCTAACCACTAGGCCATCACGTCTCCACAAGTAAATATTACTACAAAAACGAAATATAAATTTTAACATACAATTGCCAACCAAGTGTGGCGTCCTATACAGGACAGTGCTACTGACGTTTGTAACACCAGGAAGACATCTTTTCTTTATATCTCGCTCAGAGATTTAATATAGAAATATAAATTATTAATTGATAATTCATATTTCATTTTTGTATTTCGTTCGCAAAATTTTTGCTTTTTATTGAAATATATTCTGTTGTGTGGTGAGGACGACCATTACGTCAGTAATAAATAAAAGGAGTGTTTCTAATTCACTGCTTGCTTATTAGTCAATTGGTTAGCCATTGAACCAATGGTCTACCTGATTGCTTGTTTAATTGTTTAGTCCATCGACCAATTGTTTAGGTTATCGAAATCTTATCATTACCGTTCGTGACCTCATCAGTCACATCGCCTCTCTACTCCACATCTGCCTCTCTCTGTATATATATGTGTGTGTGTGTGTGTGTGTGTGTGTGTGTGTGTGTGTGTGTGCATGTGTGTGTGCATGCGTGTGTGTGTATGCATGTATGTATATGGGTGTGTGTATGTATGTGAGTATGCATGTATGTATATCTAAATATATATGTATACGTAGAAACATAAATATAGGTAAATGTGTGTGTGTGCGCATGCGTGTGCATGCGCAAACGCAGCCATGAAAATATCAAAACGGGGGACAAAGACCAGCGGAAGTTATAATTATTACTCTAACGCTCACTGAGAGAGAAACAAAATTACCAACAACGAAGAAGGATTCTTGAAGCACAGGAAACTCGCGGAAATTAAGTTTCATACGATCATCAAAATTGCCAAATGCGATTTTATGTAATGTTAACAATGGCTATAAAATCGCAGGCGACATTTAATTCGCATAATATAATTATATCATAGAATATTTAGTACTTACTACCATCTGACTTTCTGGTCCTCTCAAGTTCATTGACTTTATACTTGAAATATATTATCGATCTTTCCCTTTCGATTAATCTAGCTCATTGATTCTTATGTAAGCAACACATTTTTCTTTGCTTCCCTTCACACACGTACCCATTGCGCACACACACACACACATATATATATATATATATATATATATATATAATTCTGTGTGCGCGCACGCGTGTATATATATATATATATGCATGTGCATATATATATGTATATATATATATATATATATACGTTATTTACACTATTTACATTTGACGGATATTTGTCCTAATCTTGTTTGTTTTTAACACCACGTTTCGGCTGATACACCCTCCAGCCTTGGGGAAATTTCGAACCTGGGTTTCCATTCTTAAGCTATTTTTCGATGTTATTGTTATTATTATTATTATTATTATTATTCATGCCTGGAATCGAACTCGGAATCTTGGGGTTAGTAGCCCGCGCTCTTCACCACTACGCCATATTGTCCGTGGGTAATTATGGAGTGAATTTTAGGGCTTATAAATCTAATATTCTCCTAGCCTTCCTTAATACCGGTT
Organism: Octopus bimaculoides; assembly: GCF_001194135.2. Lineage (NCBI taxonomy): Eukaryota > Metazoa > Mollusca > Cephalopoda > Octopoda > Octopodidae > Octopus > Octopus bimaculoides. Next base: position 5,964,326 of record NC_068988.1, read on the forward strand.
CCCATATGCTGTTCATATCTGCACTCGGTCTGCTTAGGAAGTTGTTGTATTGTAGCATATGTTCTGCTTCTTTTAGTTTTCGTATTTTGCAGTGGTGTTCTCTGTCTATTATTTTAGCTTCATCCCACAAGGGGTGGTGGTTTCCATTTTCCCATACATGATCAGCTATACCCGATTTATCAATATCTCCCCGTGCCACAGCTTTGCGATGTTCCTCTATCCTTATTTTGAGGGAGAGGCATATACATACACACACACACACACACACACTCACATATATATATATATATATATATATGTGTGTGTGTGTGTGTGTGTATGTGTGTGTGTGTGTGTGTGTGTGTATAGCTTAGCGGTATTTCGTCTGCCGCTACGTTGTGAGTTCAAATTCTGCCGACGTCGACTTTGCCTTCCATCCTTTCGGGGTCGATTACGTAAGTACCAATTATGCATTGGGGTCGATGTAATCGACTTAATCCCTTTGTCTGTCCTCGTTTCTCCTCTCTATGTTTAGCCTCTTGTGGGCAATAAAGAAATAAATTATTGTTATTATTATCATTGCCTTTGCACAGATTCTAACGCTCGAAATATGCTACGGTGTCAGCTGTTCACTACCAATGAACTAAGGTAACACCTCTTTTTTTTCGAGAATCTTCTGAAGTGTTCGAGCGGTTCCAAGCAGTGCTGTTTTCTGCATGTGCTCCACTCTTATTGTAGCTCCTATTTGTTCCACGTACTTCTCGAGATTTTTGCTCACTGTTCACAGGGATCCGAAAATTATTGGTACTACTACTACCTTTTTCATCGACCACAACTGCTTAACTTAATGACAAGCTGACCTGTCATATCTATCGACTTTTCTTTCTTCCTTATCGCATACCTTGTCGTCAGATGGGCATGCTATATCTATGATCCAGCATAGTTTGTTTTCTTTCTCAATTAAGCTTCCCATTCTATTATTATTATTATTATTATTATTATTATTATTATTATTATTATTATTATTATTATTATTATCATCATTATTGTTGTTGCTGTTGTTGTTGTTGCTGTTGTTGTTGCACTTTACGTACTTCTTTATCCATTGAAGGAACATGATAATCCACTCTTCAACCAATCTAGACCTATCTTTCTCAGGCAACGAGTTATAGCATATCAAATACGACGCAACGATTTGATTAAAAAGGGAAAAGGCTATATTTGCTTTGTCAAATTAACTGAGTCAGAACGAACGATTACGTTACAGAAAGAATAGAAGAATAGAGTTTATGTAATAAAAACTAGAAACAAAGCAATCATGAAAATATGCATGACACACAGAACATCATAATGACTGCATGGAGCAGCCTGGATGCCGCGAGTTGCCCATGGCTGATCTAGGATGAGACATGCAATAGATTACCATGATTACTGGTCTTTTCCAAGGAGTGTACAAATAATTATGATAAAAAAATTTTATAATAGATTTTGCTTGTTTTGCATCGTATCTCCTACAAGTTCCAGAACAGAATTTCCTCTCTCTTCCTCCCCCCTCTCTCTCTCTCTCTCTCTCTCTCTCTCTCTCTCTCTCTCTC
>NC_068988.1:5965909-5966913 GCF_001194135.2 Octopus bimaculoides
TCCTCCCCCCTCTCTCTCTCTCTCTCTCTCTCTCTCTCTCTCTCTCTCCTCATTCCCTCTTTCTCTCACGTTCACAGGACACATACATATGCACACGTCCATTGATATTTCATTTCACGTCATCGTTGTTTTAGTCCATTCATTTAGAGAATAACTTACCGAAATGGCTTCATACCACGCATAGCATTCTGTTCTGTTTATAGCTGAGAATTACAATGAACGCTAGTCAATGCCGTCAGATCATATATCCATTAAGCTCCACGAAAATATGTACAATTACCCCCCGACATATGCATGTAAGTCTCGTGGCGTCTCGCATTAAAATATGGCGTTTATTATTACTATATTTAGCAACCGATATACGTACAATATAATACGCTTGCCGTTTCGCTTTGCGTCCGACCAATTTTGATATATTAACAAAATGGTGGCCAAAATCTTTCATTAGACACCGAACGAAAATTAATATGTGTCCACGCGTGTGTGTGCATGCGTATATGTGTGTGTGTGCGTGTGTGTGAGTGTGTCAGTGTTTGTGTGTGAGCGTGATGCTTTTTGTATGAGTTTTTGTGTGAGTTTAACTGTCAGATGTTATTTATGTGCTGAATAAGCTGTTTTAGGATTCTTCTTTTTCTATGGTTTCCTTGATTAATCCCTTATCGCTGTTTTTCTTGCTGTTTCTTTGATTTTAATATGAATAAAGAGTAGTGGTAGTACAATGGCGTTAACGAATGCAATGCAAGTATTATTTCGAAAAACGCATGAATGCCACAGATTTTCAGTTTTCTTCCACCTTACAAAATTACTATTTTTAAATCTCACAACGTGAGATATTCAGCAACAGTACTTTGTAGTAAAGATTGTTTGCCAACATAAGATGGCTTTTAATATTTTCTTGCTACAGACTGCGGGCAGGCTGGGATACCACTTTGAAGAATTTTGTCGCAAGAAATGAACCCTATTATTTATCTATTTCAAGTATGGTACTTATTCTGTCGTTCTCT
>NC_068988.1:5968301-5970677 GCF_001194135.2 Octopus bimaculoides
ATATATATATATATATATATATATATATATATATATATATATACATATATATATATATATATATGCATATATATATATACGTGTATATGTGTGTATACATATATGTATGCATATATATTTATATCGATAGATATACATGTATATACATATATACATATAGATATGTACACATATATATACATATATATGCATATATATACATACATATATATATACACACACATATATATATACATATATATATACATATATATATACATACATATATATATATATATATATATATATATATATATATATATATATATATATATATATATATATATATATATATATATACATATATATATACCCACATATACATACATATATATATATATATACATATATATATACCCACATATACATACATTCATACACATGCTCGCACACACACACACACACACATACACACACTTACACACACATATATATATGTATGTAAGTATATATGTATATATATTTCTACAGCTGAATGAACTGGAACAACATACATGCATACATGCATACATACATATTGAACCGTATCCTTTTTCTTACAACCTAACAGTTAAATCGTCTACCATTTTGAATCATCAACTCTCAGCTCTCCTAATGTCCTATTTTTTTCCCTTTTCATGTTTGTTGTATATTTTCATTAAATTCAGTAGTTTTCCTTTTATTTGCATCCATCTTAATTAAAACTTTTATAGCTTTATGTTTTTAATCTAACAAATAAACAACTTGAAATGTTATGCCACCGTTACTTAAGCACGAAATCAATAAAAGAAAACTGTTCGCTTTTTTTAATATCTAATTTAAAATCGCTTCATATATTCTACGGTTGCTTGTTTCTTATCGGAACTTATTACTAGAGGATTAGTTTAAAGGATTAAAAAGATATATTACAATCAAGACTACCAAGATGAAACTAAGAATAATGTTGTTTTGGAGATTAAAAGTTGTGTTTTATCGCTCTTAACATCAAATCAACTTTGATCAAGCAACCCCATGATCAAATGCGTTCGAATTGTGACATTCAAAACGTTTTTCTACAATGTAAGAATTTTTAATGTTTTCCAGCATTTTTAAGAGGGCAGTTCGTAGCATAGACAGAGGATGGCGATAAGGCCGGCATTTTTGGATCTGTCGCAAATATCCTCTTCTTCTTCTTCTTCTTCTTCTTCTTCTTCTTCTTCTTCTTCTTCTTCTTCTTCTTCTTCTTCTTCTTCTTCTTCTTCTTCTTCTTCCTCTTCGCTTCTCTTTCCTCTTCTACTGCTTCTTCATTCCCTAACCATACATGTATCCACTTTGGTATCGACACTGTACTCGCCTTGTACATACCAAAGGGTGCAGAAATATATAATATTTCACACTCTTATAATATATACACACACATTATGTAATAAAAGTGTTAAATATTATGATACATACACACACATGCATACATATATGCACACATAAATGTATGTGTATATATACATATATATTATTTATATAATATTATATAATTTATATAATATTAATATAATATTATATAATATTTCACACTATATAATATTTCACACTTTTCACACTCTATTTACATTTTCATTTTTATTCACCTTTTTGTTTATAAGCAAAGACATAAAGCCTGCTAAGCTCAAAATGTAAGAACGCACCTTTGATGCAGGTCTGAGGAAGTGCCATTCTAATGTCTAAAACCGCAAATATTACGTAAATTTTTACTTTAGCGCGAACTAGCGTTGAAAGCAGAGAAGGCACAGAAACGATTGTAATTCATCATTAAGGACAACTTGCTAAAGTTTTTGTCTTCTTATTCGAATCATTCATGTGTGCGTAGGTTATTTATTTACTACTTATATAAAAATATTTCATATTTGTTTTCCAGGGTGTGGCATTTTTTTCCTTTACGTGGACCATGGGAGAAGTCTTATGCAAAGCTGTTCACTATTTGCAGAATGTGTCCATGCTTTGTTCCGTTTTCACATTAACGGTCATCAGCATAGAGAGGTAAGGATCATTTTCTGAATGCGTAGCTTCTGTCATTCCATGTCATTCCATGTCATTCCGTGTCATTTTATGCAGAATGCTACATTTTAAAATCCTTTGATGGAAAACTAAATGTCGTTTTTTTTTTCATTAAAAAAAAACTCAAACTTTTATACACTATTATTAGTAGCTTTAACATTATACTCTTTAATCTCAAGCCTAAAGCATGTGTATATTGAGTTCTACCAAATGGTTCTTAGTATCGCTGTGCCTGAGCGAAATCATAAAATATATCGATATATATCTATCTATTAAAATATATATATATATATTCATAACTACATGAATACGTTCACACATACGTAC
>NC_068988.1:5973165-5974150 GCF_001194135.2 Octopus bimaculoides
ATAGAGAATTAGGACAGCGATTACTTTGCGATTCTCTCCTTCCTCTGTTCTAATCCCGCGGAAGTCCAAATTTTTCTTTAATCCTTTTGACATCGATAAATAAAGTACCATTCTGAGCTAGAATCAACGTTTATCTTCCTTTCGAGCATTATCTCTATCTGTTTGTTAATCGCATTTTTGGGGAGAAATCGACTGGGATGTGATTTTCTTATTCACCCGTCACGGGAAGGCCGCGAGCTGGTTGAATCGTTAACACGCCGAATGGAGTGCTTAGAGGCATTTCGTCCGTCTTTGCGTTCTGAGTTCAAATTCCACCGAGGTTGACTTTGCCTTTCATCTTCCAAAACAAAAGTCTCGCTCTCTTGATTCTACAGATTGTTCAAAAAGTCTCTCCCCAGTGAATTTTTTCATCCTGCGCATCTCGGTAAACGATTATTTCGAAGGGACTTTGGCCACCACAATCCCCTGATTTAACATCGCCAGACATTTTTGTCCGGGGAGCAAGTAAAGAATCGGTGTCCAAGAAATGCTCAAAAATTATTAAATACTTACTGCGGAGAGACCTTTTGAACACCCTGTATATGACGTCAGTTGTTTTCGAACATTGCGCTCGAATTTGATATCTTCTAAGGATAGAGCAGAAACTAAAAGAAAGAAAAGAAACGAACGGAACAAAGCAGACAGATTCTATCAAACTACATAAATAGAGGTGCAGGCGTGGCTGTGCGGTAAGAAGATTGCTTACCAACCACATGGTTCCGGGTTCAGTCCCACTGCTTGTCACCTTGGCCAAGTGTCTTCTACTACAACCCCGGGCCAACCAAAGCCTTGTGAGTGGATTTGGTAGACGGGAACTGAAAGAAGCCCAGCGTATGTATATATATGTGTGTGCATATGTATGTATCTCTGTATGTGTATATAAATATATTTATATTTACAAATATTCTATATATATATATATATATATATATATATATATATATAT
>NC_068988.1:5978735-5980035 GCF_001194135.2 Octopus bimaculoides
GGCTGTGTGGTAAGTAGCTTGCTTACCAACCACATGGTTCCGGGTTCAGTCCCACTGCGTGGCACTTTGGGTAAGTGTCTTCTACTATAGCCTCGGGCCGACAAAAAACCTTGTGAGTGGATTTGGTAGACGGAAACTGAAAGAAGCCCGTCGTATATATGTATATATATGTGTGTGTATATGTTTGTGTACCTATGTTTGTCCCCCCAACATCGCTCGACAACCGTTGCTGGTGTGCTTACGTCCCCGTAACTTAGCGGTTCGGCAAAAAAGACCGGTAGAATAAGTACTAGGCTTACAAAGAATAAGTCCTGGGGGCGATTTGCTCAACTAAAAGCGGTGCTCCAGCATGACCGCAGTCAAATGACTGAAACAAGTAAAAGAGGAAAATAGATAGATTGATAGATAGATAGATAGATAAATAGATAGATAGATGGGTGTACATGTGTCTGTGTACATATATATACATATATACACACATTTATATACACACATACACATACAAACACGTATATACGTTTGCACCAATGTATGTCGTGTGATTGTATGTGTCTTTTTTTTTAATGTAGATGGGTGCGTGTCTGAGTGTGTTTGCGCGTGCGTTTGTGATACGTTCGCCTGTAAATGAAAAACCAGAAGTGTGTATACATACAGGAAGGTAGCTGTATAAACAAATTTACTCAGATGCTATACAGTTTCACACAATAGTTTATATTATTGTGGGTATGTAGGGTAGCAAAATAGATTGGTAGGATATGTTAAATTCTCTTAGCTTTCCTTTCGTTTTTCATCGCTCCAGGGGCCATTTCCAAAAGTACAGATAATATTCTGTCTGCATAATTGGATTTATGTGTCTCTTTTATCAATTCATATCGTTTCTAAGAAGCCTACAGATAAACGTACATACACTGACGTTACTTGTGTACTCAAAGATGGCGTTTGTGCATCATTTGCACGACAAGTGTTGTGACTAAGAAAAGTTAACGAAATAATTTGTGCTGGATGTGAATTTTGGTGCATCTTATTTACCGGGAAAAGAAATAACTATTTCGTACTAGTTCTTATAGAATATTGTCTTCATTCTAAAGAATGGGTGTATTTACCAAGAAGAACTTCATTAATAAAACAATCCGTTAGTATCACTTAACACTTTATCTTTCTCTCTCTCTGTCTCTATCTTTATCTATCTGTCTATCTATCATATATCTATCTCTCCCTTTCTCTTTCTCTCTCTCGCTTCCTCTTTGTAGATGCATACATGTTTCTGTATGTACGTATATATATATATATATATATATAT
>NC_068988.1:5980126-5988842 GCF_001194135.2 Octopus bimaculoides
TGTATATATATATATATATATATATATGTATATACAATTATTTGTGCATGTGTATATATATCTATAGACATGTAAGTAAATGTATATATGCACATATATATAAAGACAAAATTATGAATAGCAGTACATGTAAATATTTATATGTGTGTGTGTGTGTGTGAATGAATGAGTGAGTTTGTGCGTGTGGTGGGGTGAACTTATGGGAGTGTACGCATGCGTATTTGTACATCAGTTTGTACGAAACTCGTGTATTCTGTCTCACTTATATGCTCTTTTCTCAATCTTACGCATGCCACAGTTTATTTTCTTATTGGTTCATCTGCAATATTTCAAACAATCTTGTAAGCTCAAAAGTCTTAGTTGACACTCAATAACAATAAACAAAACATCACCATAGAGAAGATACGATAACCATTTCGATGCACAAGTCTTTAACTATCGTCACTTGATATTCACCCAAGGGAAATAAACAGATTTCTGAAGTGGAGAGTGTTATAAATTGCGTTTCATATTACCATATTTTTGGGCCAACCTTTATTCTTTAATGTTTTTTTACAGAAATATACACATGTATATGAGGGCTGTAGGCTGAACTGTTGAAAGCTTTCAGTTAAGCGTGTATACATATTTAACAAGCCTAAAAAGACAGGAATAATCATTTGGCAAAACATAATCCAGCGAGTTAGTAAGAAGCTTGCTTTATAACTACGTGGTTCCGGGTTCAGTCCCACTTCGTGGTACCTTGGATTCGGCAGAAAAAAGCCGCTGTATGTGTATGTATGTAAGTGTGTGTGTGTGTGTGTGTGTGTATTTATTCCCTATCACCGCTTAACTACTGGTGTTTGTGTGTTTACGTGCCCGTAACTTAGCAGTTCGACAGCAGTGAATGCCAGGCTTTAAGAAAAGTAGTAGGGTCGAAAAAGATTACCAGGCTTTGGGAAAAGTACCAAGGTCCAATGCTCCAGCATGACCGCCGTCTAATGCCTAAGGCAGGTAAAAGATAATAGATGATATTTTGGTGGAAAGCTTAATTTCAGTCAGTTTAAAATACAAAGTTTGTATCATAAGACCAGTGACGTTTTGGGGTGGATTGCTATCAAAAGAGTTAATGTATCTCAAGCCAGCGAGGAGGTCTCTTCAGGATCATTTATCCTTCAAAAACATAGCCACAAAATTTCTCTAATATCACATCCTTGCAATCTTGAAAAGAGGTCATTCATATTAGACTGTGTAGACCTAGATACACTATGCATGGAAGCAAGGGAAGCGTGGTTATTATGTTTGTAATAATCTAGCCATAGGTAAGATTGATCAGAATTGAACTGTGTCGAAGCAACAGCAAAAAAGTGGCAAGAGATTTAGAGTATTTTAGGGTACATTGTTCCATACGACTAAATTAAAAGTGGGGTTGTAGCACGCAATTTCTAATATTGTATCTATTAACGAGTGAGGTTAAAGGTATTTCTTATGTAACAAATATTATACTTAAGACAAAACAATTATTTCAACCGGCATTATTGTGATAATCTGTACAAATATTGAAAGAATGTTCACCGTATGGTATGGTGATGAAACGAGTAATGATATTTGGTGTAAAAACGTTTAAAATATCAAGTGAATCAGTACAATTTTTCTTAAAATTCTGCTTAAAGTTGTTTTCATTTGTGTTCGAAGGCAAATAAAATCATAACAAAAACCAAATGCATGACAAAAATATATTATCATAATATATTAGCCATGTTATTAAATACAGCTCTATAAGAAACCATTATGTGTTATTTCATACGGTGAATAATGTTTTTAGTGGACTTTATATATTCTGATGCGTACGCACAAACACACATACACACACACACTCACATAGACACACATATATATGTATGTATATATGTGTGTGTGTATATATATATATATATATATATGTACAATCCGACGATGGCTTAACTGGTCGAAACTTCGCAGTCATAGTCAATAATATTCATGTTGAAAAGTAATATATATATATACGTATGTATGTATTTATAAGAATATACACATACATACATATATGAATATATATCAGCAACTGCGTACATAATATATACATTTATATGCGTGCGTGTGCATGTGTGTGAGTGTGCGTGTACATATATGTTTGTGCATATTATATATAAATGTAAATGTATAGATATGATTTGTGCTGTGCCTGCGTGTGGTTTCTGGCAGTTTATGCATATGTTTGTATATGAATGTGGTGGGGTATCATCCATTTGTATAAATCTTACATATTGTAGCTCACATAAACAATATTTTTCTCAACCGGAAGCATGCCACAACTTGTTTCTCCATCCGTTTCTTCTGCAATATTTCAAACAATCTTGTAAGCTCAAAAGTCGTAGTTGACACTCAATAATAATAAACAAAATATCATCATACAGAAGATACGATAACCATTTCGATGCACAAGACTTTCATTGTCGTCACTTGATATTCACCTAAGGGAAATAAACAGATTTCTGAACTGGAGAGTCTTAGAAGTTGCGTTTCATATTATCATTTTTTAAAATTTAGTCTTTATTCTGTAATGATGTTTTACAGATACATAAACATTTATATGTGAACCTGAAGGCTGAATTGAAGCACGCTAACAGTTAAGAGCGTAAATATATTTAACAAAGTACAAAAACAGTGGAATAATCAGTTCGCAAAGTAATAGAGCCAACTAGCTTCTTGTTTAATTTGAGACGTTTGATAGTAATTGTTCTGGTGTATCGCTTTTAAGTGTTTCACTTAGCTATATCGATCTCTGTAGTATAACATGTTGTTCTCCTGGCACTGTTACGTCGATTATTAGGCATTCTTGTTTGTCCCTCCTAAAGGTTACTATATCCGGCCTTCGGTGCTCTAACACTTTGTCTGCCTGGAAGTCAAGGTATCAAAGGATTTTTGTCTTCCCCTTTTCGTTCATTACCTTTTCCGGTGTATGTTGGTCCAAAGCACCTATTACCTCGTATCCATACTTACCGCATAGTAGCCAATGAAGGTTGCGGGCTACCTTGTCGTGTCTGTGCTTGTACTATTATTATTATTATTATTATTATTATTATTATTATTATTATTATTATTATTATTATTATTATTACTACTACTACTACTATTACTATTAAGGTGGTAGGCTGGCAGAATCGTTAGCACATCAGCCAAAACGCTTACCGGTATTTTGTCTGCCTTTACGTTCTGAGTTCAAATTCCACCGAAGTTGACTTTGCCTTTCATCCTTTCGGGTTTGATAAAATAAGTACCATTTGAGCACGGGTGGGGTGATGTGACTGACTAGCTCCTCGCCCTAAAATAGTGGTGGTAGTGGTGGTGGTAGTAGTAGTAGTAGTATACTATATAATATATCCATATTTCTAGTTTAAATTGAGAGTTTTAAATGGCCGCTGTTATATTTACTCTTTGTATTTTCCGATTCTTGATAACAGAAAGAGAAACAAATAATAATAATAATAATAATAATAATAATAATAATAAGATATTTATTGATTTACAGCAGTGCGTGGTTAATTCGATTCCTATACGTGATTAACAAACAAGAATCTAAAACCAAAATATGGTTAACAATATTGACTTTGGGAACGATAAAGAACAACGCCAATAATTATACAACTGACTCGCTAATGGACTCTAAGAAAGGACATATATTTACTGTGTTTTAATTGTGATTCATTGTCGTAATCTCTCCATCTAGTTTCACTTATTCTTTCTCGTTCATGCAACAGTTTCTCGATTACCGCCGTGTATTTTTCTCTACACATGCAACCGCAAACGTTTCCGCAGATATACCCCAGCCAGTCAGGCGCTCAGTCGGACATGCATACTTACACGCATGCATACATGTGTACGTAGATATATACATACATATAATATATACATACATATAATATATACATACATATAATATATACACGCACAAAGATACAACGTAAATAGCGATTCTAATAGGACTAAATTTGTTTTACAGATTTAAATCAAGAATTCTCGTATGCAGATAGATACACATACATACAAATACATATTCTTTTATTTAGTTCAGTCATTTGACTGTGGCCATGCTGGAGCACCGCTTTACACGAAAAAATCGACCCCAGGACTTACTACTTATTCTATCGGTCTCTTTTGCCGAACCGCTAGTTTCTCGGGACATAAACACACTAACATCGGTTGTCAAACGATGGTGGGGTGAGAAAAACAGATACACAAATATATATATATATATATATATATATATATATATATATATATATATATATATATATATATATATATGTATGCATATTTGACGGGCTTCTTTCAGTTGCCGTCTACCAAATCCACTCACAAAGCTTTGGTTGACCTGAGGCTATAGTAGAAGACACTTGCCCAAGGTGCCACGCAGTAGGACTGAAACCGGAACCGTGTAGCTGGGAAGCAAGTTTCTTACCACACAGCCACTCCTGCGCCTATAACCGAATGAAACTGTTATTAAATACTATGTGTAACTCCTACCGAATGCGTTGAGTAGTTCTGCTTTCTTCCATTCGTTCAATCATTTGTATATGTGTGTTTGTGGGTGTCTATTTGTGCTTGTGTGTGAGTTCTGTCAAATGTGAAGTCCTCCCTCCCTTTCATTATTTTCTTTTTCATTTCCATATATTTAATTATTAACTGCGTAACTGCCCACTAAAATGATTTGTTATTGAAAATATAATTTAACTGACTTTGAACCTCATCGGCAGAGGTGAAATATTTTTTGATATTAAATATTTAGTATTTAATAATATAGATATAATTATCAAAAGATATTTCATACGTATTAATGAGGTTTAATAGTCGAAGAAAAATTATAACAACCTTGTTTAATTATTTTCTTTTTAATGTAAACAGTGAGTGTCTGTATCGGTAATTAATTAGTTAAAATTCCAATAAATTAATTTATTGTGAGGAGATCAGTTCTTGATAATAATCTTTCTTTCTTTCTTTCTTTCTTTCTTTCTTATGAGTTTCGAGAGTGTGCAATTACCAGGGCCGAATAAAGACTCATGGAGGCCCCAAGCACTTAAAAGATTTTGGTGTCCCCTGCCATGTACATGTAATTCAAAATATAAACAATAATAAACCATAAAATAAATTCGTTTTTCAAAACGAAACAAAACAGTTAGAGGGAAAATAATATTTATTTTGGTATCCTTCCACTTTATTTATATTTGAAAAGTTTTATACTTTTTTTTAATTGCAAAATCTTTGATCAGATCCTCACTATGATGCCATGAACACTTCGAAATTATTTCCGATCACATATACCACTTCGATTATTATCTAAGTAGCTTTAACGTGATCTCTTTTGTGCCGTAAACCATTTACCATTTTTGTGGTACTCGACTTCCCTTGATGTCCTAAGCACGTCCTTCGTTTGCTTAATTGTTGATCCAGTGCTGTACATTACCCATAATTATTGCAGACCATTCCACACCGGTGTCGTTAATGTTCAGTTTAAATCGATGTTGATCAACACAGAAAAAAAAAAACATTGGCGAGTAGGTTGTAGAGGGCGCTTTTCTAGGGAAGAAAGGACTAAGCATTGTGGTTATTGCGAGGCCGAAGGGATTGAATACCCGAAAAGAGACGAGAACTGGGAAGACGATTGAATAATGTCGAATAGTTGAGGTACGAGACTAGCAGTCTTCAAGGAACAGAAGTTATTGTTGTAGCAATAAAAAAAGGAAAACAGTAACCTGTGTGAAAAAGACTGGACGATGATGGTTAATAATCGAATGCCATTTATTCGATCGGACCTTATCTGGATGCACTCCACAATATCTGTGTGCGTAGTAGCAGCACTGATTCAGATTAGGGAGAAATGTTCCACATTCCATTGGCACTCCATCGATTACGACGATGAGTTCATTTGATCCGATCAACGGAACAGTCTACTCGTGAAATTAATGCACAAGTGGCTGAGTCCTCCACAGACACGTGTATCCTTTATGTAATTTCCAAGGAAATTCAGTGTGACACGGAATGTGCCAAGGCTGGCCCTTTGAAATAAAAGTGCTACTCATTTTTGCCAGCTGCGGGAACTGGAACAACGTAAAATAAATTGTCTTGCTCAAGGACACAAAATCCCGTTGAGAATTGAACCGACAATCTTATGGTTGTGAGGAAAATACCCTCACTATTAAGCCATGCACTTTCACTGATGTATAGAAGGAAGAGAGTGGAGGACAAGACTGAGAATAAGGTAGAATGAGCTTTAGGGTTTTAGGAGAGTATTTTTTCGTGTAGAATATTGTTTTCTGATGGTAACAAATAAACTGAGGAACGCTGTAGGTTCGCTATCAACAAAAAAGATAACTTTCTCCTAAAAACGGAACTGCATAATTTGCTGATTTTTCCCGCTCTTCATTATGATGGACCAATCAGAAAGTTCTTTTTTTTAGGAGTAGGTTGTGATCAATTTCATTGATTCCAATTTAATACTGGTACATGCAGGAACCCATGGCGGTAAGAAAGCAGAATCGTTTGCACCTTGGACAAAATGCTTTATGAAATTTCTTTCAGCTTTTGACGTTCTTAGTTCAAATTCTACCGAAGCCGACTTTCTTTTCCCCACTTCGGGGTTTTTCATATGAAGTACTAGTCAAATACTGGAGTCGATGTAATCGACTTGATCTTCCTTTCCCTCAAAATTGTTAGCCCTGAATCCTTCAACAGAACAGAATCCAGTTCAGGGGTATTGTTGGGAATTCGGTCAATTATATGCCATGTAAACCGAGTAACCAATTCTTTTGAGCCCTAAGAAAAATAGGAACCAAGCATTTTGAATTTGGTGGGGTTTGATCTCTGTATAATGTCAAAAGCGTAATCTGATATTTAATCCAACGCCCTCTATCTCCGCCAAACAGTACAAACCGTAGTTTTATTTCTTTTTAATCAAAACTTATTAGGTTTCATTTGTTAGCTAATGCTCATTAAAACTAACCAATTATATTTTAAAGAATAATTAGATTTAGACCAATTAGATTTTCACTTTTTCATTCAAATATTATTTTAACATTAATATTTAAAAAAATTTTTGGTTCAGTTTATTTTCTTGAAATTGTACATTGACATATATCATTAATTTTGTGGAAGTCACTTCTAACTCGGTTATATCGATTTTTCGATTAAATTTTTTATTTTCTATTTTTTTTTTTAGATACAAACGAGTGTCATAAGTGAAATTATGAACATTTTCAAAGGTTTCGACATGAAAGATTATTGCCTCACCAATGACTTGCTAGAAATAGCAGATAGTCCACCCTTCAAATCAAAAGAAACCCTTAATGTGTCTTAATCCTCTTAGGGCACCCAGACCGATCGATCAGCCCAAGTGATACAAGCTGAAAGGAGTTTGAGATCGATCTATCGGCCTGATGAAACAAACGTTGTGAATGGTTGGTTTTGAAGTGTAACAGCTAATCAGAGATCGGTTTTCAGTAGACGTATCGCAATAGAAAAAAACTTTTGGTCTTTTTGGCTACACATACCAAAACACCGTATGTCTCAAAAGAGCTAAGACTTTAGGGCAGCGGTTTTCAACAGGGGTTCATATGACCCCCTAAGGGTCCATGTAAGATTTTGTTGTTAAAACTTATGAGCAATAAACTGGTTATACTTCCACAATACACAAAGAAACATTCTTTTATTCTTTTACTTGTTTCAGGCATTTGACTGCGGCCATGCTGGAGCACCACCTTTAGTCGTATATATATATATATGTACGACGGGCTTCTTTCATTTTCCGTCTACCTAATCCATTTTGGTCGGCCAGAGGCTATAGTAGAAGACGCCTAAGGTGCCAAGCAGTAGGAATGAACTCGGAACCATGTGGTTGGGAAGCAGGCTTCTTATTTTTTTTATACAATTCTTAACATTTAATTTTAAAAATATAATGGGATTTTTTAAAACATGGTTAGGACAACAGAACAAAATAGGAACGGAAGGGGGCCCCTAGACCAAACACGACTGAGAACCACGGCTGAAGAGAAAAAGACACTTAGAAACGGCTGAGAAAATTTAAGAGACTTTTGAATTCTTTTTCCATAGACGTAAGTCTCACCCGATCTCGACTGCGTGGCACCTTGGGCAAGTATCTTCTACTGTCCCCTCGAACTGACGAAAGCCTTGTCAGTGGATTTGGCGTGCTGGGGTCGATTCATTCAACTAAAATTCTTCAAGTCGATGCCCCAGCGTGACTGCAGTCTAATAACTGAAATAAGTAACAAATAAAAGGTAAAATGGGATTAGGTCTATAAACTGGGAGGTAGAGGTGTTGGTTGATAAATCTATGTCAATATTCATAAGTACGAAGGCGGCGAGCCGGTCTTTACGTTTCGAGTTCAAATTCCACCGAGGTCGCCTTCGCCTTTTCATCTTTCTCGGGGTCGATAAAATAAGTACCAGTTGGACACTGGGGTCGATGTAATCGATTGCCCTCTCCACCCCCTCCCCTGAATTTGCTGGCCTCGTACCAAAATTTGAAACCAATATTGACCTCGGTGGAAATTCTGCCAATGATAAAGGTTTCTATTGTAGATAAAAAAAATTCCCAAATTTTGAAGCGAGTGAATTAGTTGATTACATCGATCCCAATACTTTACTGGTACTTTATTTCATCTACCCAATGGAAGCGCGTGGCTTAGTTGAGAGAACATTC
>NC_068988.1:5989390-5992049 GCF_001194135.2 Octopus bimaculoides
CATATATATATAGGGTGATAAATTGAATATTAATTCAATTTAAAACCAAGTAGCCTAGCATATAAAAAAATCTGAAAATTCAGAAAAAATTGTACTACACGTGTATAAGGGATGACCGCTAGGTGCACATCCAATATGCTAGAAAGAGGTCATCAACGACCCAACCACAAAGAAAAATAATGTTCTCCAGAAAAATTTCGCCAAAACACCAGAACAGGACATTTCTCAATGTGTCCTGTTCTGGTGCTTTTGCGAAATTATACCGTAGCTGTGAACCATTTCTAGGCCCGTATATATCATAAAATGCTTCATATTTCCCTCTTGTTTTCCAGTCGATTTTCGTCCTAATTATATTTGATTTTCTTTCTTCTTTCTCTATATTCAGAAGCTGTTGCATCCATATTTCTGCTTTCTATCCTGTAGGTACATTGCTATTCGACATCCCTTGAAGGCAAAGTACATATGTACGCTGGTGCATGCGAGGTTAGTGATAATGGGCGTCTGGATTTTGTCGTTCATCGGATCCCTTCCTGTTTTGTTTGGACAAGTAAGTAACGAGAAACTTGTTATATCTAATCTTATATTTCGAAAATTGTTTCAATCATTGGACTGCGGCCATGCTGGGACATCGCTCTGAAGGGTTTAGCCGAATGGGTTTAGTAGTTATTTTTTTCAATTTTGGTACCTATTTTCTATCGGTCTCTAATTTTGATTTACGGGGACACAAACATATCAACACCGGTTGTCAAGCAGTGATGTGGGACAAAGGCTGACAGACAGACAAGCACACACACGCATATATACATAAAACGAATCAAACATCTTTTAAAAGTTTTAGCAAGCAGTATCTTTACTCTTCTTTTCTTCAAATATTCCATGTTATATCTGTTTAGGTAGAAGTCTTGCTAGCCACCTCATTAGTACCGTTTTTAACACTAATAATACTTCACATATTTACTCTTTTATATATATATATATATATGTATGTATGTATGTATGTATGTATGTATGTATGTATGTATGTATGTATGTATGCATGCTTGTATCTATACACACATGTATATACGAGCCGACAAAGTAGAGACTATGCATCGCTGCGCTATGGGGAAAATACTAGCCTTATCTCCCTCACCTCATAGCTTCCTGTCTTAAGTAAAACGTTACTGGATATGACAATCCTACATATAATATAGTGAGAGAGAAACAAAAACCTACGGATGGTCATTTCTGGAATTCCTTTTGTTGTCATCAGTCCATTTCGACAGAGCTGACCTGAGAATGGTCACTAAACAACATCAACATCAACGACATGCTTGTGTAGACAATGTGTACATTTCTAAACACACTATTCAAACATGTGTTCGAATACCTTTTCAAGAGATCGCATAACAAGGTTTAGGACAAAGAAACCTTTGTCACAAGAAACCTTATGTCTGATTACGATGGAAATACTTTTCTCATTGACGAACTCAAAGCAGATGTATTAACGAGGCAACACAGTTTGCCGTTGACCGGATGTAATATTATCCGTTCATTCATTCATTTCGTTTCTTGGTTTCCTATTTTATCCATCTACAGCACATCTAAAACAATGTTTAGACGAGTAGGACTGGCTGTTTGGTTAAAAATTCGGTTAAGAATTTCGCTTAGCAATTACTTGGTTCGTGTTGGAGAGTTAAGATACACATTACGTAGATATTTGTTTCTGTTTTCGGTTTAAGCCATTCGTTTCGCAAAACTTTGGTATCTGTTGAGGAATTAAGACGTTTTCTTTGTAACAATCTCGTTTGTCTTGTGCGGTTAAGAAATTCACTTCGCAGTGACTTTAAAGTATTTGGTCTGCATTATCAGAATCATGCTGTTATTCCCAGAGCACATTGTCTGACTTCAAAATGCATATTCATTCATTTAGAATGGAAGTTAAGCTATTTTTCTATCTTGAAATATGTGTGACTATGTGCGTGTGAAAAAATATAGATATACATACGTGTGTGTGTCTTTGTGTGTGTGTCTATGTGTGTGTGTGTGTCTTGTGTTTGTACCTCGTGACCGTTTGACAACCGGTGTTGGTTTATTTACGTCCCTCTTGAGATATCTCTTCGGCAATATAGGGGCCGACATAATAGGTATCAAGTTTAAAATAAACACAGTGTAGTCGACTTGTTCGACTCAGACGTTCAAACTTTGCTCCAACATGGTCGCAGTCAAAAGACAAGATAAAAAACACACACATATATGTGTATGTATCTGTGTATGTGTGTATATATACGTGTATGTATGTATGTGGTTGTTTGTGTGTATATATGTGTGTATGTATGTGTGTGAGATCAGTGCTTGTGTGTCACTTCGAAAATTATATACTTCGAACAACAACTGGTGTCGCCATCTCTAGCCAAGCGATTATTCGGTGATGATGAAGAGAAATAACCCAGACGTCATTGGTACACAAATATTGCTTTGAGCTGAGTGCGGATGCTAGCTACCTTGTCCGAAAATATAAGGACGCAGTTAGTGCGTCGATAGCCAGCTGGAGACAATATTTTCCTGGGGCTAAATAATAGCAACATTGGTCCTAATCAGGATTGCCATTTTATATTGGTAAATAAACTTTACTCTCTCTCTCTCTCTCTCTCTCTCTCTCTCTCTCTCTCTCTCTCTC
>NC_068988.1:5992229-5994885 GCF_001194135.2 Octopus bimaculoides
CACACACACACACACACACACACACACACACACACACACACACACACACACACACACACGCACACACATTATCTATACACTTAGAGGTGATCCTTGACAGGACGCCTTACATGTTAGAAAGGATTAGCATGTAAAACGTCCTGTCAAGGGACGCCTCTTTCTGTATAAATACTTATACACTCTTATATATGAAAATATGTTTCCTATTGACTTTTATTACGCATGCTAGACACCAGTATGAAAAGTATTCTAAATTTTCTACCCTCATTATTTTCAAATATGGCGTAGTGGTTAAGAGCGCAGGCTACTAACTCCAAGAATCCGAGTTCGATTCTAGGCAGTGACCTGAATAATAATAATAATAATAATAATAACAACATCGAAAAATACCTTAGGAATGAGAACCCAGGTTCGAAATTTCCCCAAGACACCTGATGAAGGCTGGAGGGTATATCAGCCGAAACGTTGTGTTAACAACAAACAAGATGAGGACAAATATCCGTCAAATGTAAATAATGTATATTGTTTTTGTTTTTAGAGACACATTGAAGTTGGAATGAGACGCAAAGGATATTACTGCTTACGAGAATGGCAAAAGCCTTTCTTTGAGAAGATCTATGAACTTTATATGCTGACAGTGATGCTCATAATCCCGTCGTTTGTGATGACAATTGCTTACCTCGGTATCTGTTTCGAGATGTGGAATGTTTCGTATCGTAGAGCCGATATGAGAAGCGGCAGGTGAGTATACCTCTTCTTTATATAACGAGTTACGCTTATCGTGTGGCTGAGTGGTAAGAAGCTTGCTTCCCAAACACATGGTTCCGGGTTCGGTTCCACTGCGTGGCACCTTGGGCAGTGTCTTCTACTATAGCCTCGGGCCGATCAAAGCCTTGTGAGTGGATTTGGTAGACGGAAACTGAAAGAAACCCGTCGTATATATGTATATATATGTGTCTGTATGAATGTATGTATTTGTGTGTGTGTTTGTGCTTGCACGCCCACCATCAGCAAGACAGACCGCTAGAATAAGTGCCAGCCTTTACACAAATGGAATAAGTACGCGGTGTCGATTCTTTCCACAAAAATATTTCAATGCGATGCCCCAGCATGGCCGCAGTCTAATGACTAAAACTAGCAAAAAATCAAAGATTGCTCCTCATTGAGCCAGTGCTCAACTGGAAATTTATTTTATCGACTACGAAACAATGAAAGACAAAAGCAAAGTTGTCTCGGTGATATTTGAGCTCAGAACACGAAGACCTGTGAAAATACTGCAAAGAATTTTGCTCTACGCAGTGACGATTCTGTCAGTACACCGCCTTCGTCAGGATAGAAATAATATTAATTATTGTTTATCTTTTTAACGGTGCTATGTTAACTAGTCACTTCATGTTGTTAGTAAATGTGTTTCGTCGCAGAATGTGACGATTGGGCGCAGCTGCTTGGGCGCTGACAATTCGGCACGGCTGACGGAAGATTCAATCTGTTTGGGTGATAATATTTTTTTGAACTGGCGGCAAACACAAACACACACACGCGCGCATATGCACACACACACGCACACACGTGCGCGCGCACGTGTAAAAATGTATACCAGCAGATAAAGAATGTGAGATAAAGATTAAATAATTACCTATACGTATAAGCCTAACAAGATGTTCATACATATAAACAGCGAGAGAGGAAGAGAGAAATGGAGAGAGAGAGAGAGAGAGAGAGAGAGAGAGAGAGAGAGAGAGAGAGGAGGCTAGTTGATTAGATCGACCCCAGTACGCAACTGGTACTTAATTTATTGACCCCTGAAGAATGAAAGGCAAAGTCGACCTCGGTGGAATTTGAACTCAAAACGTAAAGATAGACGAAATACCGCTAAGCATTTCGCCCGGCGTGCTAACGATTCTGCCAGCTCGCCGCCTTAGAGAGATATATCATACATACAAACATAGCTTGATGCCTACGCATATAAACAGAAAAAGAGTCATATTGAGACAAAAGAAAGGTTAAAAAGGTTTTATGTCAAATAAGTCAGCGTCGAATCAAAGACGCAAAATAGGCAGCGCCAAAACAGCAGCGCCAAAACAGCAGCGCCAAAACAGCAGCGCCAAAACAGCAGCGCCAAACAACTCATACCCGCTTTATCGAGACTGTAGAAATAAAATTCAAAGAATATTATTCAGTGGTTTGAAATGAGGAATACCAAGGACAAAACTGTATAATTAAAAGGTTTTAAAACAGCGCTTTATTGAAATATTCCTATCAATACTTCAATGCTGATTATTTCGAGACTAACAACATTCTGTGTCATTATGTTTGGCAGGGTATTGCTTCTGAGATTACATGTTCTCTGTCCATGAAACCTGCGAAGCACCACAGACATTTATTATTTCTCCTTACTCTATAATCGTTAACAGGTACAGAAATTTTGTGAGAATTTTAGTCACAAGACGATTCTGGTTTCTTTTTTCTTTTTTCTTTTTCATATTCTAAGGTTTCTGTATGACTTCCTCTAAAGAATTTTAGTTGCCAATAAACATGTTGAGAATATTGAAATGAAAAATATTCTGAAAAATTATATACACACGTACAAACAGTTAATATGCAAGTGCATACATATTTATGCACACGTTCAAATACAAGCATATATATATATATA
>NC_068988.1:5995198-5997299 GCF_001194135.2 Octopus bimaculoides
AAAAAAAAAATCTGATTAAGAAAATTTGGTTGAACGTATTCTGTGTGAATTTGAATAATATTGTATTTTTATACGAGTTATCTCTTCTAATTATCACGAAACAAATATTGTCGGTATTTCTTTTGAAGTTCATTTCATTATAAGAGATGGTATTTTAAATCTTGGGAATTAGACACACAATCACACACGCTTATATATATATATATATATATATATATATGTATGTATGTATGTATGTAATTAATGTAGACAACCGTATGCAATGTGTGACCAAAAAGGAAAACTATAATTGTCGTTAAATATTACTAGGGTGTTAGAAACATCTACATTGCTAGAAATAAGAGCTAAAATATTCTATATATAACAATACTACTACTACTACTACTACTACTA
The DNA here is from genome assembly GCF_001194135.2 of Octopus bimaculoides. Lineage (NCBI taxonomy): Eukaryota > Metazoa > Mollusca > Cephalopoda > Octopoda > Octopodidae > Octopus > Octopus bimaculoides. The sequence goes on from NC_068988.1 coordinate 5,995,592, forward strand.
GTAGTAGTAGTAGTAGTAGACTGTATAACATTTCCATATTCCTACACAATATGCAATATACTTTTCTAGGCCTGAATTTTTTGCGGGAAGGAGGCCAGTCGATTAGATCGACCCCAGCACACAACTGGTACGAAAGGACGAAAGGCAAAGTCGATCTCCGCAGAATTTAAACTCAGAACGTAAAAACAGACGGTCATAATATACAAACATCTCTCATGGCACCGGTACACTGTTTACAGAAGCTTACATTCTTTTTGTTTCCCGTGAATTTTTCAAGGGTCCAGCAAGTTATTATTATTATTATTATTATTATTATTATTATTATTATTATTATTATTATTATTATTTCAATGCTTATTGTTGTTGTTAATCTTACCGTGATTATCTTTGTCATTCGTCTTTTCGAGGCCGATCCATTAAAATACCATAAAACCATTTTCACAGCAAAATCTATAAAAGTCTAGTCATTTTTCACCTGATTTTTCTTAATGAACATTTTACGATCCAGCCAAGATGTGCCACGCGGTCTCTCTATTTCCAAGAATTAGGAGCTAATTTTTTCTCAAAAAATATAGGTGCAGAAGTGGCTGTGTAGTAAGAAGCTTGCTTCCTAACCACATGGTTCCTGGTTCAGTCCCACTGTGTGATACCTAGGGTAAGTGTCTTCTGCTATAGCCTTGTTGCGACCAAAGCTTTGTGAGTGGAGTTGGTAGAGGGAAACTGAAAGAAGCTCGTCGAAAATGTATATATATATGTTTTAATGTGTCTGTCTTTGTCCACTCACCATCGCTTGACAACCGATGTTAGTGTGTCTACGTCCCCGTAACTTAGCGATTCGGAAAAAGGGACCGATAGAATCAGTACCAGGTATACAAAGAACAACTTCTGGAGTCGATTTTCTCCGACTGGAAGGCGGTGCTCCAGCATGGCCGTAGCCAAATGATTGAAACAAGTAAAAAGAAAAAAGAATATATATATATATATTAACCTAAAACCAAGAAAAAGCGTAAAGAATATTACCTTAAAAAGGATTAGACAGGCCACATATTAAATAAGATAAATCTATAAATCTTTAACACAAAAAATCCAATTATACCTATAGATAAGAGTATCTTATTATCTCCCCTCGTATTCAACCTCTTAAATGATATTAGTCTTAAAGAATTTTTTTAGAGTAGTGTATTTTATTCCCATAATACTTAGTGCAGGACAGAAGGTGCCGCCATTTGCAGAGATTATAGAATGAGTAAACTCGCAGATAAGTATTCTTCCTTTGTTAATTGTGGTAAATAGTTTTATTTACTAGTTTTATCCAATAACTTAATAACATATATAGAGGTTTTGGTGGACATTGGAATTAGACACTGAGGGAAAATGGCTGTAACTTTTTTATTTTTTAATTTTGGCGATTTTCGTTTTCGATAATGTGTTCTACATGTCACGGTCATGCGATTCCCCCTAAAAAAAAATTTTGGACAACCCCCCCAATTTTTTGGGGCGATTTTCATTTTTGACATTGTGTTCTACATGTCCAGATCGTACGAATAGCCTTCTCGCAACTTAGATGTGAAAATGAACGGCTTACATTTATATTGAAACAGAAAAAGGATCACATGTGGAGTCCCCACCACGAAACTTGATATGCTAGAAATAACAGCTAATTTTTTTAGGGGGAATCGCATGACCGTGACATATAGAACACATTATC
>NC_068988.1:5998191-6000717 GCF_001194135.2 Octopus bimaculoides
ATATGTGTGTGTATTTGTATGTATGTATGTATGTATTATAAATATATGTATATATATATATATATATATATATATAATTATATAATATAATATATATGTATGTATGTTTCTGTATGCCCAATCCACTCACAAGGCGTTAGTCGGCTCGAGGCTATAGTAGAAGAGATTTGCCCAAGGTGCTACGCAGTGGGACTGAACCCGCAGCCATGTGGTTGAAAACAAAGTCCTTACCTTGTGAATTCGTTATAGAGAGGCTTTTGCTAAAATAAAGCAAGACAATCTTTACAGTGAAGTGGCTGTGTTAAGACGGTCGATTACTTGTCGCTCGCGGGGAACAACGGTAAATATCATTTCTTAATACAGACCGTCTAAATTTGTTGGTGTGTTCTTGCTCAAAGGTATGCCTTATCAGCATCGACCTCGGTCCCAACGAAAAATAACAGTTGTAATATTCTTTAAACAAACTCTACCTAGTTTGTATCGATCTGTTATATAAAAACCAATTGTAAAATATTTAAGCTGGTGTTGGGCCGAAGGAGTATCGAATGTGTTAACCAGAAGATTTCATTTCAAAATTAGCAGTTCAACTTAAAATATTAATTAGTTCCACGTAGAGGATCATTCATTAATTTATTCGAATTGAAAAATTTTATTGAAAAGGTTTTTACGCAAAGTATTTTGTTATGAATTTTAAGGCCATAAAAGTTATGGATTATTACATGGAAGGTTTCTGTAATGTTGAAAATTATGTTCAGATTAGCTCGCTATATTCAGAGTAGTTGAAAATTATAGAAAAACAATAGACGAAGACAGGTGTATGAACAACAAGCAAGTGTATCTTTTTTACGCTCGGGAAAAATGAAAAAGTGTTTTACGTTTCGAGCCTGCGCTCTTCAGCAGAAAAGAATAAGAGAAAATAAACAGAGGCAGAATGAAAAAAAAACTTGTAGATTTCAATGGTCCAGCATGGAGAATATTAAATATATTCAGAGGAGATGCGTAACCTACTGGAAATAGGGAATCAAACAAACATCACTGCGAATCGTAATTGAAAAACAGCTAAATTGGTTTCAATAAGAGAACTGCTTGTTTAATTCTAAAGTAAATATTTCACAATTTATTGAAATACTGAGCTGTGATAGATGTTGATTTAGCAGACTAGCTGACGCTGTTTAACTTATTTTCTATACTTTGGCCTTTATATAGCTTGTATTTGTTATCTAATAACAGATAAAATTATCTCTAACTAAATGTTAAAATGTAATCTGTTTACGCAATTTACTACTTTAAGATTTTTGTCAAATAAACAATTTTGCTCAGATATCAGAGGCGGCCTCAAAATGATAACCTACTAGCTAAAAACAGCAGCCAAATTACACCCTGTTACCTTAACCCTTTGCCTGCACAAATTCTTTTCATACGTTGATCCTTTCAGAAATGTAGTAAAGCCCTTGTTTTATTCGTTCTAAGTCATATATAAAGTTACGCTGATGGTTGAAATAAAATTGGGAATGACTGTGTGGTAAGGAGTTTGCTTCCTAACCACATGGTTCCGGGTTCAGTCCCACTTTGTGTCACATTGGGCAAGTGTCTTCTACTATAACCTCGGGTCGATCAAAGCCTTGCGAGTGAATTTGGTTGACAGAAACTGAAAGAAGCCCGTCGTATGTATATATGTATATGCTTGTGTGTCTGTGTTTGTCTCCACACACACGCACCGTCGCTTGACAATCGATGTTAGTGTACTTACGTCCCAGTAATCTAGCGGTTCGGCAAAACGGACCGATAAAATAAGTACTAGACTTACAAAGAATAGGTCCTCGGATCGATTTGTTCGACTAAAGGCGATGAAGAAAGAGTGAGAGAAAGTCGTGGTGAAAGAGTATAGCAGGGTTCACCCCCCCCCCCTGCCGGAGCCTCGTGAAGCTTTAGGTGTTTTCGCTCAATAAACACTCACAACGCCCGGTCTGGGAATCGAAACCGCGATCTTATGACCGCGTGTCCGCTGCCCTAACCACTGGGCCATTGCGCCTCCACTAATCCACACATACACACACACACACACACACAAAAAACAGAATGGCAACCAATAAAATACCTTTGAATGCTACGTCTGCTGTACAAGAGTTAACCTGGAAACTCAACAACAACAAACAATAGCTTCTGACATTGAGGAGGCACAAGAGAAGATCTTTGAGAATTTTCTGAATAGATTCTTATTAACACACCAAATATATATAAAAGAATAAATAGGGAATCACAAAATAATTCTAATGATTTTAAGTGTCAAATAATTAAGGCCTTTTGATTCTGTCCTTCATTTGTGTCACTTAGCCAGTTTTAGTTCTTAGAAAGCTTCTACAGTTGAGAACTAAGTCTAGAAATAAGTTTCCATTAAAAAGCAAGCCTCAGGGGTACGGAAATGCACTGAAAGTCTTATTGACAGTGAGGCTCTCTCTGTCACACACACACACATACATAATGCATACATACATACTTATATATACAAATACATACGTACATATA
>NC_068988.1:6001960-6008608 GCF_001194135.2 Octopus bimaculoides
TGTGTGTGTGTGTGTGTGTGTATACATTTGTGAGTGTGTGTCTTTGTGTCTGTGTTTGTACCCCCCATCACCACCACCAGCACTTGACAACCAATGTTGATGTGTTTACGTCCCGAAACATAGCGGTTCGGTAAAACATACCGATAGAATAAGTACTAGGCTTATAAAGAACAAGTCCTGGGGTCGATTTGTTCGACTGAAGATGGTGCTCCAGCATGACCGCAGTCAAATGACTGAAACGTGAAAAAGGGTAAAAAGGCTACTTCCATTTAAGAGTGGATGGGTTTCATTTTGTTTATGATATTGTTTTATACAGAAGGCGGTGAGCTGGCAGAGTGGTTAGCACGCCGGGCAAAATGCTTAGCGGTATTTCATCTGCCGTTACGTTCTGAGTTCAAATTCCGCCGATGTCGACTTTACCTTTCATCCTTTCGAGGTCGATAAATTAAGTACCAGTTGCGTACTGGAGTCGATCTAATCGACAGGCCCCACCCCTTCATCGAAATTTCGGGCCTTGTGCCGAGAGTAGAAAAGAAACTTTAGCACGCCGGGCGAAATGCTTACCGGTATTTCGTCTGTCTTTATGTTCTGAGTTCAAATTCCGTCGAGGTCGACTTTACCTTAAAAAGCATATCAAGTTATAAAAATTGTTGATGGAGTACATTTGAATGTTTTGTATTCTGTAGCATCGCCAATAGTTCTTTGTGTAATGTAATGTGCTTACAAAGCCGATCAATGCCGTCGATATATCGATCTGTTAACAAAATGAAACGTGGGTATGCATGCATATTCACCTGGAAAAACAGGAACACAAAAAACATAAATGTTTGCTGCTATGTGAAGTCGTCTGACCAATTAACCCGATCGCTTGATCTTCTAATTTGTGGCGAACGGAAATTGTTAAATAAACAATAAGAAATCCATATTTATTCACACAAATATGTATGCATGCATGTATGTATGTATGTATGTATGTATGCATATATATATATATGTATTTATGTATATATATATATATATATATATATATATATATATATATATATATATATATATATATATATATATATATATATATATATATATATATATATATATATATATATATATATATATATATATATATATATATATATATACATGTACAAGTAACATATACACACACACACACGCGTTGGGCCCAATGAAAGAAAAAATGTACTGAGAACCATATTAGTGCACTAAGTAAATTTAGAGTGATTTTGTAGCCTGTTACTCGTTATACATATAATACATGTGTGGGAGGGTGTTTGTATCTGTGTAGCGTAGACAGAGATAGATAGATAGATAGATAGATAGATAGATAGTTAGAGATAAAGATAGATAGGTACATGCATACATACATATGTAAGTATAGTGTGTATATATATGTATGAATACATAACATTCATGGTTGGTCGTCGGCTACTAAACCGATACACCTACCAAGAGAACCAGGTGAGGAGGGTTGCTAGAAACCCAACAGGACTAAAAGCACGACCTGTCCAAAGGACGAGTGAATCTAGTGTAGGTTCGATGACTATTTAGCGGTAGCATGGGCCCTCAGAAATTCCAGGTCGTTGTCCGGCGTGCCGGAGGACCACAAGGATTGAGTTCCACCACTTTTTTCGGCTTTTGCTAAAGTATGCCTTTAGGAGAAGGTCATTCTGATAGAAAAACAAAATATTAAAAGAGTGACATTGGACATTTTGGAGATCTTTTGCTTGCACTTCAGATCATGACGCTCCCATATTTCTGAACCTGGGAAACAAATTGGTGCTGGATATTATTCTCCTGCTTGTCTCTGGATCATGTCAATAGAGTCGTGAGGGTCTGTGTGGTGTTGTGTAAACCTTAAAGGCTAAAAAAAAAAACCTTGGGTCATAAATGACCATGGGAAAAGTTACCCGCCTGAAAAGTTACCCACCGAGGAATAAGTCCGGGCAAAGTTGTTTATGGAAAACCAGCCAGCAGTCGTCCATGCATACCAGACTCTTCACTCCACGCCACCCATGTTGACCAAGAAAAACGCAAAGGCTGATATTGCTTGGCACCAGTGATGTCGCAACTCATTTCTAGTGCTGAAATAAAGTGTCTTGCTCAGGAACACAAAACTCAGCCCGATTCGAGATTCGAACTCACTGCCTCGTGTTTGTGAGCCCGGTGTTCTAACCACTGAGCCATGCGCCTTATTCGTTTCTACTCTAGGTACAAGATACGAAATTTGGGGAGAGGGAGCCAGTCGATTAGAACGAACCCAGTACGCAACTAGTATTTAATTTATTTACCCCGAAAGGATGAAAGGCAAAGTCGACCTCTGCAGAATTAGATCTCAGAACGTAAAGACAGACGAAATACCGTTAAGCATTTCGCCCGGCATGCTAACGTTTCTTATTTCTTTATTGCCCACAAGGGGCTAAACATAGAGGGGACAAACAAGGACAGACAAAGGGATTAAGTCGACTATATCGACCTCAGTGCGCAACTGGTACTTATTTAATCGATCTCGAAAGGATGAAAGGCAAAGTCGACCTCGGCGGAATTAGATCTCAGAACGTGAAGACGAAATACCACTACGCATTTCGCCCGGCGTGCTAACCACTCTGTCAGCTCGCCGCCTTCGAGCCATGCGCCTGAGGGGACCGAAAATGCTGCGCAGGCATTGCTTTTGTAAGTAATGGTCATACACGTCAAGGAGTTGATAGCCATTATGTATAAATAGAAAATGTCCAGTATAAATGACCATTGTCCGAGCAAGGGCACAATACTCATTTATGCAGAGGGTATACTTTATTATGACAGCAAGAGCATCCACGAAAAGCTCATTCGTTTCTCGTGTCCAATTGATATAAGGAACAGATTCAAATTTTCTGGGACAGGCTGTGAGCGCATGCGTAGAAGGACATCATACACTGGACAATTGAATAATTTATGTTCCATATTCATATTTTATATGAGTGTTCTCTGCGTTTATATAGGCACAGGCGTAGCTGTGTGGTAAGAAGTTTGTTTCCCAGCCACATGGTTCCGGGTTCGGTCCCACTGCGTGGTACGTTGGGCAAGTGTTTCTACTATAGCTCCGAGCCGACCATAGCGTTGTGGGTGGATTTGATAGACGGAAACTGAAAGAATCCTGTCTTATGTGTGTCTTACTGCCTGTGTTTATCTCTAACTACTTCTTGACAACCGGTGCTGGTGTGTTTCCGTTCCCGGAATAAGCACCGGACTTCAGAAAAAAAGAAAAAAAAAAAGATACTGGTGTCGATTTATTCGACGAGGGGTTCAAGGTGGTGCTCCAGTCTGGCCGCAGTCTAAAGACTGAAGGATAAAAGATAAAGAGATATTCAAGTATACCCAAGTGCACAAATATTTCGAATATAAAAACATCCTTACAAGAATGATGAAATATCTAGAAAATTCTTTTGTGATTTAAATTGTTGAAAATTGTAAGAAAACTATCATGGACAGCTGTAAGAGCTTTGGGAAATACGTGTGTGTGTGTGTATGTGTGTATGGTGTGTATATATATAGATATATATATATATACACACGTATGCATACGCGCACACACACACACGCGCACACACGCAAATATACATACATTCACACACACATACACACACACTTATGCATATATATGCGCACACATGCAGAAAGCGAGCAACGTGATGATGATATCTACGTGAATCTGATCAGCAACAAAATTTTTTTTTAATAAAAAAAAATAATAATAAAGATACACTTATATTGAGTCCGGGCAGAAATTTAATTATTTTACGTGGAACAGATATCTACAAAATCGTGCATGTAAAAGATATATACAAAAAAAAAAGAATAATAATAATAATAGATAAAGATTACAATCGAAGAACACACGCGAAGTGAATTGAGCAATAAACGTGTTTAACACTGAAAATAAAACTAAAAACAGAAAAGTTTAAATAATTCTATACTTACCCTCTCTGTTACTATTTACAGGCAAAATGCAAAATTAAATCCGAACGTCTACATTTTTTAAATGCCATGTCTTAGATAAATAAAGGATGAAAAATTAGATTATCTGACGATTTTCGTGCTTAACTAACTGCATTAATAAATTTAGTAAATTCTTTTAAACATAAACAATATGAAAAATCACTATATAGATTCCTTGTATGCTAAAAATAGACGCCAAACCGTCTAACCACTAAACCTGTGCTCTCAACTTAGTAAGATGCTTCTTCTTCTTCTTCTTCTTCTTCTTCTTCTTCTTCTTCTTCTTCTTCTTCTTCTTCTTCTTCATCAGGTCATTGCTTGGAATCTAGCTCGGAATGTTGGGGTTAGTAGCCCGTGCTCTTAACCACTACGCCATATGCCCGAAAACTACCTTAGGATTGAGAACCCAGGTTCGAAATTCCCACAGGACACCTGATGAAGGCTGGAGGGTATATCAGCCGAAACGTAATATTAACAACAAACAAGATGAGGACAAATATCCATCGATTGTAAATAATATAAATAACTCCTCATCTCTTAAATATAGAACTGTATTACAAAGAAAATAAGTCCTGCGGTCAATTTGTTTGGCTAAAAGCTGTGCTCCAGCATGACCACAGTCAAATGACTGAAAGAAGTGAAAGGATAAAAAAATATGATGGTAATCTCTCGTAGTCCGAGAAAGACGGTTCTTCAATTTCTTGGTGAACGACCTGCACAGAGATGACTTGATTTTAGTGATCGAACGATCGATTGTAGCGCACATTAACTCACTCCCTCCATTAGATCGATGTTGTCTGAAAAGGTGCGCGATGTAACACTCGTCAGGTGTCCAACTGATCGCTTAGCAACGTGACATGAATTGGGTTACTCGAGAACACAACGCAACACCCTGTTCAGGAATTGAAACCACGACCTCACGACCGGGACCGCAGCATCACAACCACTAGACCATCCGCCCTCACACACTCACATATATAATTATGTATATACATGTGTATACATAAATGAGTGTATGTATGTGTGTGTATATATATATATATATATATATATACATATATATATAAATATATATGTGTATATATGTGTATATATATACTTTTATCATTTTATTCTTTTACTTGTTTACTGTGGCCATGCTAGAGCACTGCCTTTAGTCAAACAAATCGACCCCAGGACTTATTCCTTGTAAGCCTAGGACTTATTCTATCGGTCTCTTTTGCCGAACAGTTAAGTTACGGGAACGTAAACACACCAGCATCGGTTGTCAAGCGATGGCGAGTAGACAAACACACACACAAACATATATACACACATACATATATACGACGGGCTTCTTTCAGTTTCCTCAGCAAGGTCTGGGTGATATGAGCTGGAAATTTCGCTAATTCTCTTTGGAGTTTGCTCAACTTCATACGAATACCAGTATTTAGTAGAAATACTTGAACGTTCCTTTGATAACAGTTGTTAGTGCAGATCGCGTTTTCAGTGTCCGTTTACAAAATTACGCAACCATTTTCTCAATCAGTCTATTCAGCGGTTACAGAGCCCCTACTTGTTGTAGGGTAAAAATCTAATTAAATTCGTGCAGAAGCTGTTTCTCTGATACAACAACCATTCTGTCGATTTCTCTGCAAGGAAGGAATCCGTTACGCATATAAATTCTTTTGATTCCACCTGTAAATAATTTTGTATGCTGTATGTTATCTCATATAAGACAATACGATTCTGTTATTTTTTTCCGTGCAAACTGCTCTCGGATGTGTTTCTATAAGATTTCCATCCCAGGTATAAAGACTCCTATCATCATCATCATCATCATCATCATCGTTGTCATCACCGTCGTCACCATTTTGATCACAACCACCATTCACACCGATATCATCATCGTCATCATCATCGTCGTCGTCCTCACCGTCGTCGTAGCATCATCATCACCCTCATCATCATAAACATCATCATCATCATCATCACAATTTTCAGTATTCTTTTTCTTTCTTTCTTTTCTTTCTTTCTTTCTTTCTTTCTCTTTCTTTCTTTCTTTTTTTCTTTCTTTCTTTCTTTCTTTCTTTCTTTCTTTTCTTTTTTTTCTCCATTGCATGTGTGCACTTCACAAACAGCGAAGAGTTGTGAAAGCAGGGCAAATGCGAATTCGAGCAGGAGAAATGTTTTCTTTTTTTATTTTTCTTGTTATTGTTCATTATTTTGCTTGTTTGTTTTCTTTGTCTATTTTCTCTTTTGTTGAAAGTAATCTGTCCAATAACAAAGCAACTCAATGTACGTGTGTGTGTGTGTGTGTGTGTGTGAATGAGGGGGCGTGTGAGCCTTAGCGTTTTCGTTTTGCATTCGTTGCAGCGATTTCTCTTAGCTTTGCCTTGTCTCGGTCATTGGACTGCGACCATGCCGGAGCACCGCATTGAAGGGTCTTTCTCCCAAACAAACGTCTGGTACTTCCGATTAGTTACGGAGACGTAATCAAACTAACACCGGTTGTCTGGCCGGTAGTAGGACGTACACACACACAAGCACACACGCACAAATCCACAAACACAAATCCACACACGCACACAGACTCTAACGCACACAGACTCTAACGCACACACACACACACTCTCTCTCACACATACGTGAACATACACTCGCACGCACACACAC
>NC_068988.1:6009021-6010775 GCF_001194135.2 Octopus bimaculoides
TGGATTTGGTAGACGGAAAACTGAAAGAAGCCCGTCGTATATATGTGTATATATATATATATATATATATGTGTGTTTGTGTGTCTGTGTTTGTCCTCCCACCATCGCTTGGCAACCGATGCTGGTGTGTTTACGTCCCCGTAACTTAGCGGTTCGGCAAAAGAGACCGATAGAATAAGTACCAGGCTTCCAAAGAATAAGTTTTGGGGTCGATTTGCTCGACTAAAGGCGGTGCTCCAGCATGGCCGCAGTCAAATGACTGAAACAAGTAAAAGAGTAAAAGAGAGTATTGCAATTGAATAAAAAAAAATGGATAAATATGCCTTTTTCAGCGATACCCTTTTGGGACTTTCCGAAAAATTTGTAATTTCCAAAATAATCCACATATGAAAAACATTTAAATACTATATATCATTTTAACTCCTAAGACACCTGGCAACATCAAAGGATCTGAATAAAAAAAAAATTGGCCGTTGATGGGTTAATCCCAGCCCCTAAAATGCTGGTTTTGTGCCAAAACTTAAAATCAATATTAATGACATTATTTCTTGTTCTTTTCTCCACAGGTAGTGAAAATGCTTGTCGTCGTCGTTTTGCTGTTTATTATCTGCTGGGCACCAATTCTTATCAACAACGTGATGATCGGATTCGATTACCTACCCCGATTGCATTACGGGTATTTGAAACCGATGCGTATGGCTTTTAACCTGATGGCGTACTTCAACAGTTGCATAAATCCAATTGTATATTCGTTTATGTCGAAAAACTTCCGTGAGAAATTCAAACATTCGTTCCGTACTTTATTTCGTGGTCGATTCACTGGAGCGGATCGCATCTGGACGCAGCGCGGGACGGTGTCGTTCACAACGAGAAGTACGTCACTGAACCGTAGCAAAATGTACTCAATGAAAGAACCCGTAGAGAAAGACGTTAGTATTTCCAGCGTTACTGAAAACTGCAAAATTGTTTTGGTACCGGACTAATCCTTATATTGCAGAACAACCAAAAGATGAAATAAAAAAAATTAACAAAAAAAAAAAAAAACAGGATAAAAAATAATAGTAAAAGAAAGACTTGTCTTAGCAACGAAATGCTGTTGATTGATGTTGTTGGATATTGTTGTTCTTGTTATAATTTTGTCTATTTTTCGCATTTTTGTTATATATTTATTTCATTTTATTCTTTTATTATCATTATTTTTCTCTGAAGTATTTCAGAAGAATTCGTTGTCGTTTACCATTTTTGAAATAAAGGAAATTTAAGATTTAAAATATGATAAAATGTTTTTGATAAAGAAATTCTATGAGTGAAGTGAGGAAAGAAGGTTAAATTATAGCTTCATGCTGATTAGAAGAGAAGGAATAATGGTCCCGAGTAACCAGCTGACAGTTTGGTTAGCAATTATCATGATGTCCTCGTAAGAATGATGATACAAGATCTGATCGAAGAGTATCTGGGCTGGTACAAGAAAAAGAAAACTAGAACACATGTCAATTCGACATTGAATCTCGTTTGAATTAATCGGCTTCTAAAGCCACACACATGCCGTGTCGATTCCATTGATGATGGAAGCAAATTCCTGAACACTACTTTTTGTGGGATAGCGAGAAATTGTCCCGTCACGTTCTCTTGGAGTTCCTCGACGTCTTGAAATCTTGTTCCTCTCAAATTGGATTCAATTTTTGGAAAGATTCTTTGCCTTAATAACCATCAAGCAGTCTCTCTTTTCACATACGCACTCATACACACACACA
>NC_068988.1:6013370-6014718 GCF_001194135.2 Octopus bimaculoides
TTTTTTTGCATTGAACTGCATATTATTTTGCTCTGCCCACTCATATATTGCATTTAGGTCATTCTGCAGGCTTACAATATCATCAGGATTCTTTATTGCCTGAGATATCTTTGTGTCATCAGCATAGCTAGTGACAGTGGCTCTCCGAGTGACCGTGGGCATGTCCAGAAGGGCCACTATGAACAGTAGTGGCCCCAGAACAGTTCCCTGTGGAACACCGCTCAATATTTGTGTTTCCCTAGATAGTTCTCCATTGGCTATATATATATATAGGCTGACAGACAGACAATGTGTGTGAAAGTACATGTATTATATTATTGTGTGCATACGAGTATTCACATACTCACACATATGTCTATGCATGTTTATGTGTTTGTGCGTGTCTGGTTGCACGTATATATATATATGTACGTGAACATGTATGTATGTATGTATTCCCGTACGTGTGTATGTGTATTTGCGTGTGTGATCAACAGTGTGAGCGTGTGTGTGTGTGTGTGTGTGTGTGTGCAGTCGGTGATTGATGATACTTAAAATTATGACAGCAAAAGCCATAAATTTGAGAAGAGAGAAAAAAATATGGAAGTCGATCGGGAATATATTGTCCAGGTCAGAATTACATTGAATATAATCAATTCTCATTCTTCAGTTTTAATTTGTCTGGTTATTTTGTATACAATTTCAAATTAATGATAGGCTCCGACAATTTCAAAAGCAAACATGGCGGTGTTTGGACACGAGTAAGACTCATTCAACAACAGACATATTTTGTAACAACTGCATGCAATCAATAACCAGCGAAATAAAAAAATATTATGTTTTATTTTTAATGTCATTAATCTGAGTATGAACTATCGCTTTGTGTATAGCCGCTGTGTTATTACATTTAATTTAGAAAGAAAAATGGGATAATAAAACGATAAGTCGTAATTCTTTTAGTTTTATTATGACATTTAGTCATAAATTCTTTGTTGGCAGTTCCCAGTATTGGGTAGGCTGATATCGTGTGAAGATTAGAACGACCACCTTATTCTTCATTTGAATATTCATATAGCTTTATCAATCCGAACCGTTTATATTTACATGTGTACATATAAAAATCATTTGATGGAACGACGTTCATGAAAGAACAAAGATATTACTCTTTTACTTGTGTCAGTCATTTGACTGTGGCCATGCTGGAGCACCGCCTTTAGTCGAGTAAATCGACCCCAGGACTTATTCTTTAGACGCTAGTACTTATTTTATCGGTCTCTTTTGCCGAACTGCTAAGTTACGGGGACGTAAGCACACCACCATCGGTTGTCAAGCGATGTTGGAGAACAAACACAGGCACACATACACATAC
>NC_068988.1:6014913-6017086 GCF_001194135.2 Octopus bimaculoides
ATATATATATATGTATGTATATATATATATATACACATATATACGACGGGCGTCTTTCAGTTTCCGTCTATCAAATCCACTCACAAGGCTTTGGTCGGCCCGAGGTTATAGTAGAAGACGCTTGCCCAAGGTGCCACACAGTGGGAATGAACCGGGAACTATGTGGTTGGTATGGCGTCTAGTTTTAATATAAAGCCGACAGTTTTGAGAAGAAGAGGCTGGTCGAGTGTGTCGTCCCCGGTGTCCAACTGATACTTTTTATTGACCCCTAAAGGATAAAAGACAAAGTCGGTCTCGGGGTAATTTGAACTCAGAATGTAAAGAGCCGTGAGAAATGTCACTAAAATTTTGCCCGGTGTGGCACGATTTTACCAGTTCAACAAAAACATCTTTAAATGATTATTCCGGAGCATATTCACCATCTACTTCAATTACCGCTTCCCATTTGCTTGGCAGACCATCAGGCCGTCAATGTTATTATTTTTGTTGAATAAAATTTGTTGTAAAAAGCCGCAACAATTATGCACCAACCCATATATATATATATCTGTCTATGTGTGTGCCATTTAACGTTCTTCCTGTCCACCATACGCTTTTGTCATTGTTGTTTTCGCTATTTTTGTTATATTATTATTAGCATTTTTATTATCGTTGTTGTTGCTCTTCCTGTTGTTGTTGTTGTCGTTATAATTGTTCGTGTTGCTCTTTGTTAAAACCTTAATGCTTTAAGCATGACATTAACCACAACCATCTGCAGGGCGAAATCCATTGAAGATCAATTTTGAGGGATGAACTGAACAGGAAAAAAATTTTTAAAAATAAAACGATGTTAGTAAATTCTGGATAAACGAAAAGAAAATTTCTACTTATTATCTTGAATCGAGTTAATTGAAATCGTGATAATTAAAGGATAGGCATTCATTAGACTGCATTGGCATTTCCTGCTAAATAAAACAGAAAAAACCCCAAAAACAGCTGAGTGAAATGTGAGGACACATTAATTCACAAGCAATATATTTCGAAGATTTTGTGTGTGTTTTTAGCTTCGAGCCCTCTATCGTGAAATGGCATTTTACGAACGCTCCCTTATCGTGTTTTGGAACAGAAAGGAAGAATAAAAGAAGGAAAGAAGGGAAACTGCAAATCGTGATAATCAAACATAGGAGTTAATTAGCTATATATCTATTTCTTTTTTATTCTAATCCATCCGGTGTTTGTCAGTTTTTAGCGATTTCTCTGAATAAAAACTTTCTCTGTTCAATTTTTAAGGAAATTACTAAAGACGAGGAAGCTATATGAAGGTTTCGAATTTTGGCACAGAACCAACATTTTCGAGAGGAGAAAGTCGATTACATCGATTCCATTATTTGACTGGTACTTATTTTATCGATCTCCGAACGGATGAAAGGCAAAGTCAACCACGGCGGAATTTGAGCTCAGAACATAGCGACTGGTGTGTAGCAGCTCTGTGTTTGATGTTGGCTTACATGCAAATATACATTTCTCCATTTCCAAGTTGGCTCAGTTGACTTTGTGTGGTTGCACCTTTTGTGTCGTTCACTGTGATTGGTTAGAAGGGAACGTTTCCTTGTGCTTCCGGTTTGGCGTTTGTATAAGACATGACAGTCGCCATTTCTCACTAGAGAGTTTTCCTGCCTTCGCTTTAGAATATTTAGCCAAACGGTCACCACTTTTAATAGTTCGTAAGTGCGTCTGGTTGTTGAGCGTGCGACGCTTGGCTAAATTAAATCTTCTTCCGGTACGGACGGTTGGATAATAATAATAATAATGATAGATTATTTTGAACTTGTGGAAGATACACGAAGTGCCGAAATAGTGTTTATTTGATAACAGTCACACTCTTCTTATTGTTTCTTTAATAATAATATTAATAATAATAATAATAATAATAATAATAATAATCCTTTCTGCTGTAGGCACAAGGCCTAAAATTTGGTGGGAGGGAGCCAGTCGATTAGATCGACCCCAGTACGCAACTGGTACCTAATTTATCAAACCCGAAAGGATGAAAGGCAACGTCGACCTCGGTGGAATTTGAACTTGGAACGTAACGGCAGACGAAATACTGCTACGCATTTCGTCCAGCACACTAATGATTCTGCCAGCTCGCCGCCAATAATAATAATAATAATAATAATAATAATAATAATAA
>NC_068988.1:6017849-6020803 GCF_001194135.2 Octopus bimaculoides
GTAGAGGTTATAGTAGTCGTAGTAGTAGAGGTTATAATAGTAGTAGAGGTTATAGTAGTAGTAGTAGAGGTTATAGTAGTAGTAGTAGTAGAGGTTATAATAGTAGTAGAGGTTATAGTAGTAGTAGTAGTAGTAGTAGTAGTAATTACCCTCTGAACTATGTCCCCCACTTTTCTCATTTAATACATTTTTTTATTTACCAATAAGCAAGAATTTCCCAGCAAAACAATCGATTTATGTTTATATAAAATGCAGACACGGACATAAAGAGGAAAACAAAACAAAACAAAAAGAAAGAGAAAAATATAAATATTTGCAAGAAAAAAACAAAAAAAAGCAAGACAAAAGTCAAAGTAATTGGAATTGAGTAGCATGATTGATAAATCAATATGTAACAGAATGATTGATTGGAACAGTACTGGAGTTTCAAGCCCTGCTGGACACCACTCAGTGTATCTATCAACCATGGGACAATAAGAGTTAGAGATGAACCGAAGACTTGCTTTATTTTAATTTCTTTCATTCTTTCACTTGAGCTTCCTGCATACATAAATACAATGGTGTGTGAGTGTGTATGTGTATGTATGTGCATGTGTGTCCATAACTGCACTTAATATAAACAAAAAGGGAAAGACAACAAAATTTAAATAAAGATTTAACTTCCACCCACAAACACTGCGATACCCTCAATTGTGACACACACATTCCATTTTTGTATTGCAATTTTTGTTTGGTATTTGTGTTTTTGCATTTTTTTCTTAGTTTTGACATTTTTTTTTTACATTGTTTTTATTTTCCTTGATCCTTTACAGAGATGCGAATTGCTGTACAACGAAGATATTTATTTGCTGGTTATCATCGGACCATTCGCCAGAGTAATTCTGAGTGGCTGCTTTGTCATGGTGTTAAGAATGTTTGAATTTAATTTTTTACATTGTGTTGCTTTTTGCTATTTTTTTTTTTTTTTTTTGGCTTTTAGTGTCCCCTCAGGTGATGTCCTTTTGGGTTGGAGGTCGACGCACATTGTTCTGTTGGACAGCTTTTACAACCCAGTCGATTCCTTCATGGACACCATCTCTGGAACAAGAACAAGAAAAACATGTAAACATATTATATTCTTTTATTTGTTTCTCTCTCTCTCTTTGTCTCTGTTTATATGTGTGAGTATATTTCTCTTTATGTGTCTGAGGAGAGGGAAAATGTTTATATTAATTGTATTCAGGCACAGGAGTGGCTGTGTCATAGATGGCTTGCTTACCAACCACATGGTTCTGGGTTCAGTCCCACTGCATGGCACCTTGGGTAAGTGTCTTCTACTATAGCCTCAGGCTGACCAAAGTCATGCAAATGGATTTGGTAGATGGAAACAGCAGTCTTATGTAGATGAGGGCATTAGTAGCACCTCTTCTTCGCAAAAAGCCAAACTGCAATCTCATCCAGGCTAAATGCCTTTCCTAATAAATTTTGCAATAACTTTTCCGGTAACTTTCCTAACCTGGTCTACTGCTATTATTGTTACCGTGGGCAACAAATCCAACCACCAACAATATTAGGAGCTTCCCTCTTAGTCATGTTTGTTTGCTTGGTTGTTTGAATAACATGATAGTCTGCTTCAGATGAATATTGTCCAAGGTTTGCAGGAAACAGATTTTGAGGTTGAAACAGCTAAAACGAAACCAACAGAATATCGTACTTACCCTCTTAGAGCAGAGACAGCATCGGCTTTACACTCTCTTGGACCAATTAATGATGGATTGGAACTGAAAATTTTTTTCACTTCATTTAATGGAAGACATCCCTGAAAAGAAGATATTTTGAATCAAATTATTAGGCATAAGCATAGAAGGGGCTGTGTGGTAAGAAGCTTGCTTCCCAACCACACGGTTCTGGGTTCAGTCCCACTGCGTGGCACCTTGGGCAAGTGTCTTCCACTATAGCCTTGTGAGTGGATTTGATAGACAGAACCTGAAAGAAGCCTGTCGTGTATATCTGTGTGTGTGTGTGTGTGTGTGTGTGTGTGTGTGTGTCTGTTTGTCCTCGCGCCATTGCTCGAAAACTGATGTTGGTGTGTTAATGTACCCCAAAACTTAGCAGTTCGGCAAAAAGTGTCTGATAGAATAAGTGCTAGGCTTACAAAGAAATAAGTCCTAGGGTCGATTCCTTCAAGGAAAGGCGGTGCTCCAGCATGGCCAAAGTTAAATGACTGAAACAAGTAAAAGAAAAAAAAGCATGGCTGTGAGGTTAAGAAGTTAAGAAGCTTGCTTTGCAGCCACAAGGTTTCAAGTTCAATCCTACAGTGTGGCATCTTGGATATGTGTTTTCTGCTCTAGCGTTGGGCCATCAGAGTCTTGTGAGTGAATTTGGTAGACAGAAATCACGTGGAAGCTCAACATGTATGCAGGCTTTGGTAGGCCCAAGACTTTTGTAAGACAGAACCCAGAAGGATGTGGTTGGGGAACAAACTTCTTACCACTCAGTCACACCTGTGTGGACAAATTTTAAGGAGAGGGGAACTTGGCTGCTATGTCTAGCAGGTTGTCTGAGCACAGGAATCTGATAAAACTGCAAGAATAATTGGTAAGGTACAATGAGGAAGAGTACTGCTGATTTGGTTTACTTACTTGCAGGTCCTGCTTGTTGGCCAACAACAGAAGTGGCACCGTGACGAGAGCCTCATTGGAAATCATTTTATCTGAGAAGAGGAAAAGAGAGAAATGGAGAAAGGGAATTGAGTAAGAGTTTGAGCATTTTATGACAGGAAACACGTTTTTGGAATAAATAGCAGAAAAATAAAGAAAATAAAAGGGAAAAAAATGAAAGAAATTATACATGTATGTGTAATTATATAGCTACTAATTTATACATATATATATATAAATATGTATGGGCATGTGTATGTATATTACATATGATATATGCATGTATATATATGCATACATATATATATATATATA
>NC_068988.1:6023634-6024635 GCF_001194135.2 Octopus bimaculoides
TATACACACACACATGTATATGCACGTGATATATTCACACCTATATACATATATATATAATATATATCTAGACATAAAATACAATATATATATATATATATATATATATATATACTGATACATATGTATATACACACATATATACATATATATCTACACATCTATTTCCATAAATAAATTACTATGCCCACAAAGAACGAGACACAGCACGGTGAAGAATTAGGCGTCCAGTAAAGACAGAGATGATGGGAGTGTAGACGATGATTACGATAATGAAGAGTAAGATGATAGCTGTTGTTGTCAATGCCGACAACCTAGATAATGGTAGTGAAAATGAATAAAAAGATAATCTTTGGCTAATACTGTCCATAATGGAAGCCAATCTTCTTGGTAAAGTAGTCATAATGACAAAAAGCGATGACGAAAGGCATTTGTAAATGATGACAAGAAATTGGTCCTTGGTAGATATGGAAGCGGTGAAGAAGCAGGGAGATTGTGGCACCCTTAGGGGTTCGGAAGAGAACAATGACACCATAAAAATTTCATCCGTCATTTGTTTAGATAATTACGAAGCAGACGAGGAATTTCAAAGAAACAAATCAATCAGACGTCTGGTTGTATAACGGGTTTTCAAATTGTGTGAGAAAATATTTCAAGAGAAATTAATGAAGAATTTCAACCCCGCTCCCACACACACACACAACACTTCTTGGTAAGGACCACTTAACCACAGTAAGTGTCTTATTAAAAGAAGACATCGATATAAGATGCTAAATACCATATATGGCTTTAAGCAATACAAAGCATTTGTAACGACAAAAAATAAAATACCATTTCTAACCAAAAAAATAAACTAATTTCATAAAGTAGCTTTTAGTCTAAGTAACATTTGATGAAAGAAACGTTTTTTGATATTTCAGCTGACAGGGAACTGATTTTGAAGGAAAGATATGAGAATCAGAAAATGGCTAATATTCTTAAGAAAAAGAAAAAAAGGGGTG
>NC_068988.1:6025997-6033118 GCF_001194135.2 Octopus bimaculoides
ATATATATATATATATATATATATATAGCCCAAAACTTTCGGAGAGATGGGGCCAGTCGATTAGATCATTCCCAGTATGCAACTGATATTTAATTTATCAACCCTGAAAGGATGAAAGGCAAAGTCGACCTCGGCAGAATTTGAACTCAGAACATAAAGACAGACGAAATACCGCTAAACATTTCACCCGGCATGCTAACATTTCTGCCAGCTCGTTGCCTTATGTCACAAGGCATTCATTGGCATCAAAAATATTGCAGAAGACACTTGCCCAAGGTGCCACACACTAGGACTGAACCCTAAATTACACGGTTGTAAATTGAGCTTCTTAACCGTACAGCCATGGCTTTGCTTAAAATATTCTTTGCAACAATTATAAATTCTTTTAGTTTGCTTACACTTTTCACACTCATTTCTAACCTTGCTGTGTCTTATTCTTTCATTCCTTCAGTCATTAATTACCATTCCATTCACATTATTTCCTCTGTGGAACAACACAAAAGAGAATTACCAATTTTGGCAAATAAAGCACTGGAAACGCCAAAAAGACCCAGTTGAGAATATTTTTCAATCTGTGTTCTACTTCTTAAAGATATCGAGGACCATATACTAAACTTTGGCAGACAGGCGGAATGGTAACTTTATAATTAGGCAGAAAGATGGAATAAGAAAAGAGTAATTATCAAATGATGACAACGCATCACTTTTGAAATCTCAGAACAAAACAGAAGAGAAAAAAGACAAAGGTGGCGTTGTAAATATATTTCTTTTCTGTAAATATAAACAAAAACACACTCACACATATATATATATATTCTTTTATTTGTTTCAGTCATTTGGCTGTGGCCATGCTGGAGCACCACCTTTAGTCAAACAAATCAACCCCAGGACTTGTTCTTTGTAAGCCTAGTACTTATTCTATCGTAAACACACCAGCATCGGTTGTCAGGCGATGTTGGGGGGACAAACACTGACACACAAACAAACACACACACACACAGATATATATATATATATATATATATATATATGCGATGTGCTTCTTTCAGTTTCTGTCTACTAAATCCACTCACAAGGCCTTGGTCGGCCCGAGGCTATAGTAGAAGACACTTGCCCAAAGTGCCATGTAGTGCGACTGAACCGAGAACAAAGTGGTTGGAAAGCAAGCTACTTACCACACAGCCACTCCTGCGCCTATATATATACACACATATATATACACCCACACACAAACAGAAATATACATGTATGTATATAGATAAACAGACAGACAAACACCCATGGTGGTGGCATGTAAAGAATATCATTCAAGTGTTGGGCCTCACAGAGACAATGACCAAGACCTTTGGCATTATGTCATGCTTGAGAAGAAGACCCATCAAGCTGAGCAAAATCGCAGTCACAGCAGATACTGGTGTCACATAAATGGCACCTGTGTCGGTGGCACGTAAAAGCACCCATTACATTCTCGGAGTGGTTGGCATTAGGAAGAGCATCCAGCCATAGAAAAACCATGCCAAATCAGACAGGGTCCTGGCGCAGCCGTCCAGCTTGCCAGTCCTGCTCAAACTGTCCAACCCATGCCAGCATGGACAACAGACGTTAAATGATGATGATATATACATATATGTGCATAAGCAGATGCATATATATTCACACATACATATGTAATCGACTCATCCCCACCCACAAAATGAGCAGAATATTTGCTGTAGCCCATCTTTTATACCAAGATATGCTGTAGCCTATCTTATTATTATTATCATTATCGTTATTATTATTATTATTATTATTATTATATTAATTTCACAGCCTGCTTGTGAAATTAATATGCAAGTAGCTGAGCACTCCACAGACATGTTTACCCCTTAATGTAGTTCTCGTGGAGAGTCAGCGTGACAGACAATGTGACAGGGCTGGCCCCTTTTGAATTACAGGTACAATTCATTTTTGCCAGCTGGGTGGACTGGAGTAAAGTGAAAAAAAGTGAAATAAGGTTTCCCATGAAGGAATTGAACTCGCGACTATAGGTCTTTCTGTGATAAAAGTTCTCAGGTAGCTAAACGATGATACCTGCTTGAAACAGAAGAGGGTTGGAACAACTCTGATCATAGGTCTGTTCAATCTAACAGCTTTGAGTGGGGATAAAACAACAAAAAACACAAATAAAAATTCTAATTAACAATAAAAATATTCTTTGTTACTCTAGGCACAAGGCCCGAAATTTTGGAGGAGGGGCATGTCGACCCCAGTATGCAACTGGCACTTAATTTATTGACCCCGAAAGGATGAAAAGCAAAGTCGACCTTGACGGAATTTGAACTCAGAACGTAAAGACAGATGAAATACTGCTAAGCAGTTCACCCAGCATGCTAACGATTCTGCCAGCTCACCACCTTTTAACAATAAAAATATTATAAAACAAAGGAAACTCAGAGAATGGCTACATACCGAAGGCTTCTTTCGATTCGTCTAATCTTTCTGTATCTGAAGAATCCACAATGTAGATGATAGCATGTGACTCGGCATAATACTAAAATGGAAAAGAGGAAGATAATCACTTAGTGTGTGTGTGTGTGTGTGTGTGTGTGCGTGTGTGTCTGTCTGTGTGTGTGCGTGTATACATCAGTGTTTCCCAACCTTTTTACCCTTGCATAACCCTTCAAATAAATTACATGTCCCAAGGAATCCCTGCACAAAAAAAAATGGTAAATTACTATTTGTAAATCGCACGAGAGATATTCAGTAACGGTATTTTGGAGTAAAGATTGTTTGCCAACATAACATGGCAGTCCTGGTTTAGGACGAATGTTGCTGTAATTTAGCCCCAGGAGAAATAGTCTCCAGCTGGCTATACGACACGATCTGTGTTCCTTATATTTTTGAACAAGAGAATCTAGCCACCCCAACTCAGCTCAAAACACAGATACACAGATATTGTTTTGAGCTGAGTCGGGGTGGCTAGATTCTCTTGTTCAAAAATATAAGGAACACAGATCGTGTTGTATAGCCAGCTGGAGACTATTTCTCCTGGGGCTAAATTACAGCAACATTCGTCCTAACCCAGGACTGCCATGTTATGTTGGCAAACAATCTTTACTCCAAAAGAAATTGTATACCATATCTTTTGTTTTGTTATTAATACAGTAGCTTTGATGCCGGAGGTCTCCAATAGCACAGAGCCAGCAAATGAAACGTCGATACAGATCACCATTTGTAACTCAGAGCTTCTTTCATTCAAAACAACCACGTAAATGTTTGCTAGTCTATACATACCGTTTGCCTGTTTAAATTATAAGAAGGGAAATAACTTTAAAAAGGGACGTAACTCAAGCAATATTTCATAGAGATTAAAGAAATCTGTACCAGACAGAAATAGCAACCAATTTAACCTCCTTTCCCGAAATTGCTGGCTTTCTGCCAAAACCCGAAACTGATATTTTTACCAATATTGGAACTGTGTTGTCAAAGAGTAGAAGGAAACTGTATTCTAATTCCACTTACTTTGTCCCACAATGACTGCAGTTCTTCCTGTCCGCCAAGATCCCAGAAATTTAGCCGCACGCTTCCGATGTCGATTTTTCCAACTGAATAAAGAATGATAAGGAAAACAAAAGGAATTTATTATATATATATATACATTTACACACACACACACACAAATATATGCATACATGTATACATATTTGTACATGTATATATACATAGATGTCTGTGTATGTGTATTATATATTTATAGATACACACACATACACAAATAGTCATGCTTACATACACACACACATATATTATATATAAATATATATATATAAACACATGCACACATATATAGGAATACGCACACACACACACACACACACATATACATATGAATATATATAATATATAAACACATACAAACATACATATAAGTGTGTGTGTGTGTGTTTACATATTTGAATTCTCAAATGGGAGAAAAAAGAACTCAATCCGAATAACATGACGTAAAACACAGGGACAGACCTTAAAGGACCGTTTTTAATACAATTAAAGAGGGTTCTACAATTTATACACCTTTCAGACAAGTCCCACACCAAATATCATGAAGATTCATAGGAATCATTATTAAACGGAATAAACCTTTTGTTGTCTTCTCATTAATAAAGAGGCAAATATTTTTTGGCAAATTGTAGGGACCTATTACTGGAGGGTAATAGGTCCTCCTACAGTTTGACGATCACAAGTTAAGCAACCGCTTCTCTAAAACCTCCCTAGCAGCAGCAGCAGTAGTAGTAGTAAGTAGTAGTAGTAGGAGTAGTAGTAGTAGTAAGTAGTAGTATGCGGGTCTGTACTGTAACAGAATGTTGCGGCATCCATCATTTGTTGTTGATTCTTACAATTCCTGGTAGCGGATGATGCTTCGTCTCCAACTGACCATACGACATGATCTGTGTCCTTATATTGTGAGAGTTACAAATAATAATTTTCTAATTTATTGATCAGTGACCAGTTGTCACTTTGAAAACTATATATTTCGAACGGGAATTTAACAGCGCCACCTCTAGCCAATCAGTTATTCTGTGCTGATGAAGGGAAATAACCCGGAAATCGCAATACACAGATATTGTTTTGAGCTGAGAGGTGGGTGCTAGATTCCCTTGGTCGAAAATATAAGGACATAGATTGTGTCGTATAGCCAGCTGGAGACGATGTCTCCTGGGGCTAAATTACAGCAACATTCGTCCTAAACCAGGACTGCCATGTTATATTGGCAAACAATCTTTACTACAAAGTACTGTTGCTGAATATCTCATGTTGAGAGATTTAAAAATAGTAATTTTCTAGCATGTCGAAAATTACAATAAATACAAGGGACAAAGTACTGAAGGATGACCTCAGTACATTGACCCTTTCAGATGAGATGACAAAGTACTGAGATAGCTGGGGCTTTGCTGTACGCAAGAAGACCCATCCTCCACAGCAGAAGTGCTAAAGCAACTCCCCCTGGTGAAGAGGACTGGCCCTACAAAAAGCACACATGCCAGTGTCACGTGACAGCAGTTGTGCTGGTGCGATATTAAAGGCACCCATCACTTACTGTAAAATGGTTGGCATTAAAGAGAGCGTCCGGCCATAGAAACCAAGCCAAATCAGACCAGAACCTGATGCAGCTCTTCGATTTACCAGCACTGGTCAAACTGTCCAACCCATGCCAGCATGGAAAACACATGTTAAATGATGATGATGATTTATAACTATTTGCAATTTTCAAGATATTACGTGTTACAGAAAACCCTTCTGGTTCCTCAACCAAGGTGGTAGTCAGTCATTTGAAATAAATAAGTAACTGAATATATTTATTAAATTTTTAAAGTATGTTTCTTTATGGGTTTTTTTGGGGGGGAGGGGGTTATTTTTTGCCCCATCTCTACTCACTGTTTAGTCCGACAGTTGTTGTGATTTTGCTTTGGTTCATCCCTTTATATTTCCGATTGAACTTCGTCTTGGTTTGTTCAAGGTAAGTCTGAAATAGAGAGGTGACGGACCATTAAGACAGGTTCTTTGATATTGCAGCAGCAGACATTGTAAAGAACTTAATAAAAACACAAACACAGGTTGTTTTCCAAACTTTATAAATTACAAATTAATTTTAGAAAGGTGTGGGAGTGTGGTAAAACATTTGCTTCCCAACCACATGGTTCCAGGTTCAATCCCATTGCATGACACCTTGGGGAAGTGACTTCTACAAGGTTCAGCTCATCAGATGATGAACTTAAAGATGGACGAAATGCTTGAAGATATTTTGTCCAGAGTGTTAATGATTCTGGCAGCTTGCTATTTTAATAAGGATAATAATAATAATAATCCTTTCTACTGAAGGCACAAGGCCTCAAATTTGGTACTTAATTTATTGACCCTGAAAGGATGAAAGGCAAAGTCGATCTCGGCGGAATTTGAATAATAATAATGATGATGATGATGATGATAACAGTAATAATAATAATAATAATAATAATAATAATAATAATCCTTTCTATTGGAAGCACAAGGCCTCAGATTTGGGGGAAGGGATTAAGTCGATTACATTGAACCCAGTGCATAACTGGTACTAATTTTATCGACCCAGAAAGGATGAGAGGCAAAGTCGATCACGGCGGAATTTGAATAATAATAATAATAATAATAATAATAATAATAATAATAATAATAGTGTTTCAAATTTTGGTACAAGGTCAGTAATTTGAGTGGAGGGGTAGGTCAATTAGATTGATTCCAGTCTCTGACTGGTACTTTATTTCATCTACCCTTATACGATGAATGGTAGAATCAACCTCGGCAGTAGGTAAAAACCTTAAGAAATGCTGTTAAGCAGTTTGTTCAAAGAGCTAATGATTCTGACAGTTTGTGTCACCTTTAATTAAAATGTAAATAATGCAAAAAACAAAAAAAAAAAAATGTTTAAAAGTAATTTCAGCCTGTATGTTCTTACCGTTTTTCCGGCATTATCCAAACCAAGAATTAAGACAAAGTATTCTTCCTTTTGGAACAGATACTTCCAAAAACCAGACAGAAGTGTGTACATCTGAAGAATCAAAGAAAATCCAAGAATGAATCATAAATTACAAAAGGTAAGTTAACCAGACAGACAGACAGAGACAGACAGACAGAGGAAAGGATGGTCATTGACAGCAAAACTTACAGCCATGTGTGTGTATTTATTATATATATATATATATATATACGTACACACACACACACACACACACACATATATATGTAAGGAAACGACCGTGCGAACTCAAAAAGGAGATATGGTGACAAATGGAAAAACAGAGGACTCCTTTTATTTAAACGTGTCACACGGTTGAACACACAATAATATATCAAATGATGATATACATGATATGTTATATGACGATAACATAGATGACCAGTAATGAAAGACCACAACCGTATAAGATGAATAACAGAGATATTTATTGTAGCGTTAAAGATGTATGTCTGTGTGAGAGTGTGAATGCGACATATAAGAACATAATCAAAGACAGGCCGTCGTACAAAGAAAAGTGTGTATGTGAGTGATACATGTGTGTATGAGTGTTTACAGCAGATGGAAAGAGAGTCAATAACACGTGAGCAAT
>NC_068988.1:6035648-6039102 GCF_001194135.2 Octopus bimaculoides
GGATCGGGGGACCCTGTCAAAGGCTTTCTCCATGTCAACGAAAGCCAGGTACAGAGGTTTATCCTTAGCTAGGTATTTCTCCTGCAACTGTCTCACTAGAAATAAGGCATCAGTAGTGCTTTTACCTGGCACGAACCCAAACTGCATCTCATCTAAATTGATTCGCTCCCTAATTAGTTGGGCTATGACCCTCTCTGTAACTTTCATAACCTGATCTAACAGCTTGATGCCTCTGTAATTATTTGTAGGGGTGGGTATCCAGTTTTTGTCTTAAATTCATACTTATTCATTTTCTAAGCTTCCTAAATTCATGCTACGTACATACTCCATTCACCTAGATTTCACCGCTCCCTTATATATATATATTGGTTCAAACAAGAAAAACCGATATTGTGTTACTGGACGCTCGGGAAAGGAAAGAAAGAGAATTTGACGTTTCGAGCGGAGCTCTTTGTCGGAAACATAGGACAGTCCAAAGAAGAGAAGACGGAGGAAGAAAAAATCGCCAACGATATCCACGAGGTTTTATATATGTGTATATATATATATATATATATATATATATATATATATAGATATATATATATACATGTATGTATTTGTATGTGTGTTTGTTCCCACTCCATCGCTTGACAACCAATGTTGGTGTTTGCATCTCTATAACTTAGCTGTTCAGCAAAAGGTACCAATAGAATAAGCACTAGGCTGAAAAAAAATAAGTCGTGGGGTGGATTTGTTCGACTAAAGGCAGTGCTCCAGCATGACCACAGTCAAATGGCTGAAACAAGTAAAAGAATAAAAAGGATACACATTTCCTGATAATGTTGAATTATAAAAATATGATTGTTTTTTTTTGTTTGTTTTTGAACATTAAATGTACTTATTCTACATTAAATGTACTTATTCTATCGGTCTCTTTTGCCGAACCACTAGGTTACAGGGATGTAAACACACCATCATCAGTTGTCAAGCATTAGTGGAGGGACAGATACACACACACACACACACACACACACACACACACATATATGACAGGCTGCTTTCAGTTTCTGTCAACCAAATCCACTCACACGACTTTGGTTGGTTTGAGGCTATAGTTGAAGACACTTGCCCAAGGTACCATGCAGTGGGAATGAACCCGGAACCATGTGGTTGAGAAGCAAGCTTCTTACCACACAGCCACTCCTGGAGCACCACCTTGAAGGTTTTTTTTTAAGTCAAAGAAATCGACCCCAGGACTTATTCTCTGTAAGCCTGATACTTATTCTATCGGTCTCTTTTGCCAAACCACTAAGTTATGGGGATGTAAACATACCAACATTGGTTGTCAAGCGATGGTGAGGGGATGAACAGACACAAAGACACACACATAAAAATACACACACTCACACACACATATGTATATATGTATACATATATACGATGGACTTCTTTCACTTTCCGTCTACCAAATCCACTCACAAGATTTTGGTCAGCCCAAGACTATAGTAGAACACATTTACCCAATGTGCCACACAGTGGGACTGAACCCAAAACAATGTAGTTGGGAAGCAAGCTTCTTACCACATAGCCACACCTGATGTAGGGGTTTCCAATAGTGGTCTCAGAGAGTAGCGTCCCTGCTTTCCTGAGCTAGTTTGCCACTACATTTCTTAAAAATCGTAGCAGAGGTCTCGGTCTCGGGACCACTCATGTCTAGAAACTGAGGTTGGAGGGTAACCAAGGGCATGCTCCCTGTAGAAAATCCAGCTCCAAAAAGCCACAGGATAGCAAAGGAGAAGGGCACCAGCCAGCCCAAAGGTTGGGGTGGGCTGCACTTGCCTATCTCAGTTGTTATGCCATTGGGGTAGATCCGGCCACCCCCATCAACGGGGACAAAACTTAGATTTAAAATACTGTATGATGATGATGATGATGATGATGCACACACATACACACACACACATGTACATGTGCATGTATGTATATGCATATCACTGATTTAAAGTGCAACACAAACTAACATAAATTGTTAACAGCTAAACTAGTATGTATTAACTAATAGATAAACAAAATATAAATTGTGTAGACGATGATAATGATGATGATTTTTAATCCTCCTCCTCCTCTTTCTTATCATCATCATTCGTAAAAATTAGATTTTATTTTATGCTGTCCTACTTTTTACCCTTTTCTTTTTCTTTTTTGAATACCCAATGCTAATCAATACAAGTTGTAAACGTTTAGCCTCAAATTAGCCCTGGTTGAGGAAAACTCCGATTACATTGTCCAACAATCTTTTCTTTCTGTCTTTCTTTCTTTCTTTCTGAAACAGAGGTTGTAATTTGAAAGAAAGACACGGCTACTATTTCTAGTATGTCCAGCGACCACTTACAGTCACTGTCTCTAAGTCTCTCGTTGACCCGTTCGTAAAAACACGTTTGAAGTGGATGTATAAATATATATATATATATATATATATATATATATAGATGTATATGTGTCAATCTGTCAGTGTGAAGTGTGTGGGTGTGAATGGACATAGTCAAATACACGCACTGTGTCCACACACACTGTGTCCCATGTGTGTGTATGTTTATACAATCGTAGAGAGACAGTGAAGGCGGGTGACAGCGTGTACATATGAGTCAATGTACGAGGACGAACGTATAAATTATACACAATCGCAAACACATACACACGCGTGCATGAGTATATATATAACTGCGTGCGTGTGTGATTTCCTGTATATAAAGAGTGAGTTTATATATATATACAAATGGGGAAATAGTACTCAATAAATGTAAGTAGTTTATTAGAAGCTAAACTTCCTAGAATCGCAACTCAAAGAGTTTACTCTACAACAATTTTCAGGTTAATAATAATAATAATAATAATGATGATAATAAATACATATGTGAGTGTGTGTATGTATCTGTGTATGTTTACGTGTGTTTGTGTACGTAGTCACGCGTACAGTAGGTCAGACATACACGCATACACAGACACAGGTCCTGTTTAGGGAAGAGAAAACAATCGAAAACGTATCAAATACAATAAACAGGGGTCATTTAAAATGAAAAGAGAGGCAGGAAAAGCTAGACAGAGAAACAGAGAGACAGCAAATGCTGTGAGAATCGTTATTTTTTTCTCCTTTCTTTAATTGTTTTTGTTTCGTGTCGAAGAAACAAGACGAAAAAAATAGCTTCATTGTAATATAAGATATTGTAGGAGTAAAGGGAGGAATCGAAGATGTTGTGTTAGAAGAGATAATTAAAAATATTAATTACTGTCGGCTGGTGATGTGATGATACCGCGATCGTCCAGAAGAAGAAGAGAACGGAAGAATAAATGAGAAAATCACTTCAGAGTTGAATGTTCCATTTCACTGTAACGTCCATTTTGTTGATACCCGTATGGAGAGGAAGGGACGGTAACTCGGGAAGGATTTGGTTGATAGTTGTGTCCCTTGTTT
>NC_068988.1:6039340-6045350 GCF_001194135.2 Octopus bimaculoides
GGAAAATGAGAAAATAGAGGAAGAGGAGGAAGACAAGGGAGAGGAAGAGAGAAGAGGGAGAACGAGGGGGAGACAGTAACAGAGAGAGAGAGAGGATGAGAGAGAGTGTGTGAGAGACAATCAGACAGAGAGAGAGAGAGAGAGAGAGAGAGACAGACAGACAGAAGAAAAGAGAGGAAGAGGGTAAGAGAAAGAGACGGAGCGAGAGAGAAGAGAGCAGAGGAAGAGAAAAAGAGGGAAGAGACACAAGACAGAGCGTGTGAGAGAGAAAAAGACAGACACAGACAAAGAGAAAGAGGAGAGACAGAAGAAGAGAGGGGGTGATAGTAAGAGAAAGGCGGGGAATACGGAAACAGAGAGATAGAGACACAGGGACGGAAAGTGGCAGGTAGACAGACAGGCAGACAGACAGATAGACAGACAGACAATTTGGTGAGATTAATTACCGTGAAGAAGACGGCGAGCTGGCAGAGTGGTTAGCACGCCGGGCGAAATGCTTCGCAGTATTTCGTCTGCCGCTACGTTCTGAGTTCAGATTCCGCCGAGGTCGTCTTTGTCTTTCATCTTTCGGGGTCGATAAATTAAGTGCCAGTTGCGTACTGGAGTCGATCTCATCGACTGACCATCTCCCCGAAAATTTCTGGCCTTGTGCCTAGGGTAGAATAGAATCGTTAAAGCGTCAGACAAAATGTTTAGCGACATTTCTTCTGGCTCAAATTCCGCCGAGATAGACTTTGCCTTTCATCCTCTCAGGCTCGACAAAGTCTACAAGCAGGACCACTTGAGTATTACAGTCAAATGCTGCTCTACAAACTCCTAGTACAGTGATACCTCGCAGTACGAGTTTAATTCGTTCCATGACCGAGCTTGTCTTATGATTTACTCGTTTTGCAAATCAGTTTCCCCCCACTGAAATTAACTAAAATATAATTAATCTATTCCAGACCCACAAAACTACTCAAAAATAATTTTTTATGGGTTTTAAAATGAAAAAAAGATAAAGTTACAAGTCAAATGACAATTATAAGCAAGAGAATACAAAAGAAATATGTAAACTGGTTTTATTAAACGAATTACTTTAAAGATGGTATGATTTGTATTCTCGTATTGCGGGTTTCCCCTCGTACTTCAAGACAAAAATTCGCCCGAGTCTCGGCTCGTCCAGCAAATTACTCGTACAACGGTGCACTCGTACTGCGAGGTTCTACTGTATTTGATGTCGATATTTTAGTTCGATCGTTAGAACTCTTTTAAACCTTTAGCATTCGGATTACTCCGTCAAATGTAATGTTTATTCATTCACATCGTTTTGAATTAATCAGGGCTTCTGTCATAGCCTTGAGATTTTGATGATGTGCTTACTCTCTCTCTTTTACTCTTTTACTTGTTTCAGTCATTTGACTGCGGCCATGCTGGAGCACCGCCATAAGTCGAGCAAATCGACTCCGGGACTTACTCTTTGTAAGCCTAGTACTTATTCTATGGGTCTCTTTTGCCGAACCGCTAAGTGACGGGGACATAAACACCCCAGCATCGGTTGTCAAGCGATGCTAGGGGGACAAACACAGACACACAAACATACACACACACACACATATATATACATATATACGACAGGCTTCTTTCAGTTTCCGTCTACCAAATCCACTCACAAGGCTTTGGTCGGCTCGAGGCTATGGTAGAAGACACTTGCCCAAGATGCCACGCAGTGGGACTGAACCCGGAACCAGGTGGTTGGTAAGCAAGCTACGTACCTCACATCCACTCCTGCGCCTATTGATTGCTTATTTATTCAATTACATTGTAGGGTAGGTGTGAGAGGCTAGATCTAACCGGTTTGCACTGAAAGCAGGTAGAATATTTATTCCGATATGACCGGTTCAAATGCTAAAGTGTTAGATTCGAGTGCTCACACACGCACAATAGCCATCAGTGAACCATAAAAAAACAAAAAACAAAAGAACTATGAAATTCCTTTATAATAATATTTATGTTAAAAATAAAAGTTATATCTATTTATTGCATTTCTGGCGGTATTATCTTTATATGGTGAAAGTTATGTTTCGCTAATAAAGACATAACACCGAATCACGTACTGAGTTATCTTCTCTTAACTTGCTAAATTATCATTAATCACTTACTAGTTTTTAACTTCTCGTTGTTTATCTATTTTCATCTGTTACAGGTTCCAGTCATTGGATTGCAGCCAATCTTTGGACTGAACGGTTCAGTCAACGAGTACTTATTATTTTTTTTTTTTTAATCTGTTTCTTATTCTATCGGTTTTACTTATTCTATCAGGCGCAAACAAGGACAGACAAAGGGATTAAGTCGATTATATCGACCCCAGTGCGTAACTGGTACTTATTTAATCGACCCCGAAAAGACGAAAGGCAAAGTCGACCTCGGCGGAATTTGAACTCAGACGAAATACCGCTAAGCATTTCGCCCGGCGTGCTAACGATTCTGCCAGCTCACCGCCTTGATATATTTCCCTGGCACCCTTGCATCCCATACAATACACATCCCAATTTCATTCCAGCCATCTGAGTAACTTGGGAATGGAAAGCTTAATATTATTCAGAACCTATGAAACGAGTATTAACTAAAAGACTGAAAAACAGGCAATTGACGTTAAGGACAAGCTTATGAAAATGCATTGGGCGGGCAAAGGTTTAAGTATATCAACTATATTAACACTAACTCAGTAGAGGCGCAATGGCCCAGTATTTAGGACAGCGGACTCACGGTCATAGGATCGCGGTTTCGATTCCCAGACCGGGCGTTGTGAGTGTTTATTGAGCGAAAACATCTGAGGCTCCGACAGGGGATGGTGACGAACCCTGCTGTACTCTTTCACTACAACTTTCTCTCATTCTTACTTTCTGTTTTGCCTGTAATTCAAAGGGTCAGCCTTGTCACACTGTGTCACGCTGAATATCCCCGAGAGCTACGTTAAGGGTACACGTGTCTGTGGAGTGCTCAGCCACTTGCACGTTAATTTCACGAGCAGGCTGTTCCGTTGATCAGATCAACTGGAACCCTCGACGTCGTAAGCGACGGAGTGCCAACAATAAGACTAACTTAAGTGCTATATTTCATGCAGATGGCGTCTATAAGTATTTTCTTGTTTTGTTTTGTTTTTTCTCTCTCTCCTCCTCCCTTTCTCTCTATGGTCGACAATACGATATTATTTCTTAACGCTTTTGGCACGTAAAATATTTTTCTAGCTCAAATTTCGTTATTTGTTTTAAATTTGCATCTCTGAAGCGTCCTCTACTGTGAAAAGAAGGTTAATTATTTTTTATAGATAATGTTGTTTTGTTGAATTTCACTCCATTCCATTGACGATGTTTATGTAGGTAGGTATAGTATTCCATTCCAAAATTCTTGCATTTAAAATATTTCTTTGTGCGTATGTTTGGCTGTGTGTGTGGATTTCCTCGGCACGTGCGCAATCCAATCGTATGCATATAAGCATGCATGCATGTATGTATGTATGTATGTATGTATGTATGTATGTATGTATGTATGCATATGCAGTAGTAAGAAACTCTCAAGAGAGCTGAACAGCAGAATGTCTTCAGAGACGAGCCTTGCCTTGCCTCCTCAGGCAACTATTTCAGCCCTTAACTTCGTACACTCTAACGGGGCCGGGCCGCATCCAGACCATGACTCCTTGGGTACCCTTCTGCGGACATTTTTTACTCCCTGGGATATCAGAGACTTGTGCATTAAACTGTTTGGAGATTTCATCAACTTGGAACTCTTTGCTGTTCCAGCTTTCGAACTTACACTTAAGGAGATAACGTTAGTTGTCATGGTAGCGGTGAAACGACAACGCCACCACAATGACTCGCTGAGAGTTACTTCCCTTAGCGTTAAACTATAAATATTAGCCTTCAAACGGTATGGCGGTTGTTTTTGTTCCTCCTCGGCCAGACCCAGCCGGAACACCCCTCTGTTGTCTCTGGTATTGTCTTCAGGACTTTTGTCCTGTTCTTCTCAGACACTGAGAGTTGTTTTATCAGACTTGTACACAACAACTCTGGCTCCAACCTCTACGGAGCGAACCTTGACCCGGAAGTTCGCTTTACACAGGCTGTTGGCTAGACTGACGTATTATTCGGCCTTGAACACGTGAACTTCTTCTATCCTGCTTTCAAATGGCATTCACTTGCTTTGATGAACAAGAATGATGTACGATATCCAGCCTGAAGCCACTCTTCCTGATGATTTCTGGTTGTTCTGCTGATCCTGGAAAGTCTGTTGAGCACACCCGGTCATCCGCACGACCCAGAAGACTCCATTCCTATGCCCCAGATGGCATAGCTGTTCCTCGCCATGATTTGCTGCCTCCTACCGTGTAGAATGTTCCTGGAGATTCTGGTGCTATGGATTTTATTCTTGTCGTACTTGTCACCTAGTGGAGGCGCAATGGCCCAGTGGTTAGGGCAGCGGACTCGCAGTCATAGGATCGCGGTTTCGAATCCCAGACCGGGCGTTGTGAGTGTTTATTGATCGAATACACCTAAAGCTCCACGAGGCTCCAGCAGGGGATGGTGGCGAACCCTGCTGTACTCTTTCACCACAACTTTCTCTCACTCTTTCTTCCTGTTTCTGTTGTACCTGTAATTCAAAGGGTCAGCCTTGTCACACTGTGTCACGCTGAATATCCCCGAGAACTACGTTAAGGGTACACGTGTCTGTGGAGTGCTCAGCCACTTGCACGTTAATTTCACGAGCAGGCTGTTCCGTTGATCGGGTCAACTGGAACCCTCATCGTCGTAACAGACGGAGTGCCAACAACAACTTATCACCTGTACTATCTCCTCCATGAAGTACTTGATTGTACCTCTGTGTGTCTCTCCCTTGGGCTAATGCTACTCTGCAGAAGCTCAGAACGTGTTCCACTCTCTGTCTACCACAGCAGAGCGGACACACAGGATTATCTGATTTTCCCCACTTCGCCAGGTTCATATTCAAAAGCATGAGATCATCGACAGATTTGAAGATAAAACTTACTCTACGAAAGTTGTTAAACACCACAAGTCATTCCAACTGAAACACTTCACGTCGCCCATTGACTCTGTTCACTCTACTGTACTGCCTTCCAGAGTCCTATGGCATCCTCTTCTTTTTTTCACTTCCTGCAGATTCAGCTTCCCCTCATCTCTCTCTTGGCTTCTGACCACCATTTCATTCGTATTATGCCAAGTCCATGCTTACTGGCCTGAGTGTGTCCCATTATTGCTCTGATCATAAGGTTGCATACACCACCTTGTGGACTTTTCATTTCCTGCTTCTCATCATCTTGGGCCGGCTCGACCTCACGACCTTGTCTTTTGAGTCTTCAAGCATGGTAAAGAGCTTTACTTTTCCGATCTTGTATTCTCCTACGATGGACTTGAGAAATAACCTCAGCTTGAGCTATGGACATTAGAGTGCATCATCAGTGTGACCTGGTGGGGCACCAAGCCACTCCTTTGTGTACTGGCTGATTTTGGCTTCAATGTCTTCTCCACTCACTATGCTAGTGCTGATATCGTTAATCAGAAGAGGCCAGAGAAGCTTTCGGATTAACAGGAAACAAAGAGGAGATAGACATCAATACATAAGAGGATATTCTCATGTATATATTTCTACACTGATATCTCTCTCTCTCTCTCTCTCTCTCTCTCTCTCTCTCTCTCTCTCTCTGTATATATATATGGTACTTTTTACATGAGCTTAAAGCTTATGGCGATCGCCGTGCATTGACTAAGGAAAATAGTCTAATAAAGGGGCATATAAGCCCTCGACAGAAAAAAGAAGGCTTAGGGCTTATATGCCCCTTTATCAGACAATTTTACTTAATCATTGCACGGTGATCACCATAAGCTTTAAGCTGATGTAATAAAATACCATTATTATTATTTACATACAGGATTGTAAACATGACACCGTATAAAAAATAACTATTCGCACCTAAAGCGACATCATAGAGAGGGTACAGAAGGAACCTGGCACT
>NC_068988.1:6047671-6049792 GCF_001194135.2 Octopus bimaculoides
TAAGGATGTTGAGCAAAACACCCATGTTTCCAGAGGTGAATTATCCAAACCCCAAAGAATTCCTCTCAACACATGGCTATGATGCTCCCCCACTACTTCTGCTCATGATCAGAGATTCACATATCGTCAGCCACCAAGGGACATGCTCAACTGGTTATGGTCAAACAACTGACAACCAAATCTGTGGTATTGAGCAGAATATTTGCTGTAACCCATCTTTTATACCAAGATAAAACAATGTACATGATAACTCTTTCAATCAATTAAGATCAGAAACCATGAGAGCCACTGCCTGGTACTGCATCCGGGCATCACATTATTATTATTATTATTATTATTATTAGTATTATTATTTGTTATTGTAGTAGTAGTAGTAGTAGTAGTAGTAGTAGTAGAAGTAGTAGTAGTAGTAGTAGTAGTAGCTCTGGCAGTGATATGACGTTCAACTTCAATGACGTCATAAATACCATTTTTTTCTCCAGTTTGTGTTCCTTCCACCCATCCATCTATCCACCTATCCATACATCTTTTTTAATCATTGACCTTTTTCTAATATTTTTCGATTTCTTTTTTCCACTCCGTTATAATTGTTTGTCTTTTTTTTTTGTTTATTTGTTTTCTTTAATCTTTCTTTTCTTTCTACTTTATCTCGTTTCACTCTCTCCCCTTCTCCCTCTTTTTGCTTTAATCTATCTATCTATCTATCTATCTATCTATCTATCTATCTATCTATCTATCTATCTATCTATCTATCTATCTATCTATCTATCTCGTTGTCACCATCTCTTCATATTTACTTCTTATTCGCTCTTTCTATATACCTGACGCATTATTCTTGAATTCCTGGCTAAAATCTGACAATTTAGTCTTGTGTTACAGATTTGCTTTTTATTCAAAGAAAATATTTATTTTTTGTCTCCGATAAAAAGAAAAAAAAACCGAAATATCAAAATAAGCTAAAAGAAAAAGGAAAATGCGCAGAACACTAAGTAAGATATATTATTATTATTATTGTTGTTGTTGTTGTTATTGATGTTGTCGTGTATATGTGTATATATGTGTATATATGTGTGTGTGTGTATGTTTGTGTGTCTGTTTGTCCCCCTAGCCTTGCTTGACAACCGATAGAATAAGTACTAGCCTTACATGGAATAAGTCCCCGGGTCGATTTGCTCGACTAAAGGCGATGCTCCAGCATGGCCGCAGCCAAATGACTGAAACAAATAAAAGAAAAAATATATATATATAGGGACTATTAAAACGGAACCAGATCCTCAGTAAGCATCTCTGCGAATACCGGCAACCAGAGTGCATACAAGAAGACAGTTTAACTTGACGGAAACCGTCATACAAAGTGAAATTGCAGGGCAAATAAATTAACTTGATATACGAAGTCCAAGAGTGGGCTTTTCGTATTATATATTATTATTTAGTTACGTGCGTTTCAATTTTCTATTGTATATGTATATTTCATAAATATAATTATTGATTTCAAATTTTGACACGAGGCCAGCAATATCGGAGGCAGGAGTGATTAGTTACATCGCTGCCAGTGCTCAACTGGTAATCCCATATAGCAGAAACTTATTTTATTGACTCCGAAAGGATGAAAAGCAAAGTCGAGTGCAAAGAAATCTACCAACCCACCGTCTCATGGGATTTTGTATTATTACAACACATTTCATGTAAAATATACGCATCTCATCAGATATAGATTCAAATGTAAAAAGAATAAATTTCATATCGTAAGTTCTACTTTGGGTTAAATGTGTGTGTGTGTCTATAAGTTTATTTAAAAGAAAGTTGGTCATCTTCTGTTGGTTGTTTTTTCCTCGCATTAGGTACTAAATGTGGTTATTTTGAGAAGTCCACTGTGTGGCGTTATTATTTTTCTGTAATAATGCCCTTTATATAAATATATATATATATATGTGTGTGTGTGTGTGTGTGTGTGTGTGTGTGTGTGTGTGTGTATACACACACACACATATATATATATATATGTGTGTGTGTGTGTATATATATATGTATATATATATATAAATAAATAAATAAATATTATATATATGTATATAAATATATATATGTATATATATATATATATATATATTTAAAAAAAAA
>NC_068988.1:6051948-6054307 GCF_001194135.2 Octopus bimaculoides
ATATATGATATAATATTTATGTGTGTGTGTGTGTGTGTGTGTGTGTGTGTGTGTGTGCTGTGTGTGGGTGTTACTGATGTTTAGAATTTATAAATTTCGAGAACGTTAAATGCTTGTTTGTTCTTTTTTTTTTTCTGGAACGGTGAATCTCGAAGTGAACAATGCTATAAATAACAGTGCGTACATATTGCGGTTGAAAAATCATTTTTAACACATAGATACATTCATTCTCGCTGGTAGGAATAAAGTTTCTGAAATGGAGAGAGAAATTCTAAGGATCACTTTGGTCCAATGGTAGAAGCTCTCTCAAGTTTATATGAGATGTACGTTCGTGTCTAAAGCACAGACTTAGACTACTTCTATACAAAATGTTTTTTTTTAACCCGATATTTACATGCTATCATTTATAGCTTTATTTGCTTCGAGATTCGATCTTCCTAAAATATTCACATGCACGTATGTATAAGTGTGCGTAAGTGTACGTGCCAGTGTGTGTGTGTGTGTGTGTGTGTGTGTGTGTATTTGATTATGCAAATATATGCAAATGATGTATATACGCTATATATTTTTATATTTCAGGCGGAAGTCAGATAGAACCGCAGCCAAGAACCTCTTTGCCGGTTACACAAAGTAAGGATTATTAATCAATACCATTCTATCGATATTCGCCCTCGGAATGAGGGTTAGTGGTTTTTAAAGAGACTACGATTGAAGGGATGAATTTGGTGAAATAAATAATTACAATATCTTATCATTCAGGTGATTCTCAACTAATGGAAACTGCAGAGAAGGCATCCCAAAAACAAGCTAAGGAAATACCATGTAAGCAATTTTTCAAAGTGTCTTTCTCTCGTTGGATTCGAAAAATAATTCTCTGTTCAACAAGCTTGCTTCTACATGTATGAAAATGTGTAAGCATCTTTGAATGAGGTCGTGTATATATTTCATTGTATAACTATATATAAGTTTGAATAGGGTATGTTATACATACATATATTAGCACTAACTAGCTATCTTAAAGGTAGTTTTAATATTCAATAAATATATGTATATGAATGTATGGACACATATGTGTGTATATGTGTGTGTGTGTGTAACATATGTATATATGTATATATATATATATGCATGTATATATATGATATATGTATATATATGCATATTTATATAATATATATATGTATGTATGGATATATATATATATATATATATATATATATATATATATATATATATATATATATATATATATATATATATATATATATATATATGCGCATGTGTATATGTATGCATATATATAAATGTATGTATGTATGTATGTGCGTGTGTATATAACCATATATATATGTATGTTTATATGTTTACATATAAATTTCTCTGGATTATGATTTAAATGTTAGGTGCATATCTCTCCCTCCTGAAGACGGAGGCCGAATTTACTTAATGTTTATATGCTTCCACTACTGATTGCATATCCTTGACTTTCGGCGCTCTGCATCTACCAAAACTATGACATAATTCCGAGCCCCCAGTAAGTGCCTTCGGACCCGTAAGCCCATACCTTCTGCCCCTTATATTTTGTGTTTTTATACCTTTCTAAGTCTGCTCTGTTAACGTAATAAATATATGTGTGGTAAGTAGTTTACTTACCAACCACATGGTTCCAGGTTCAGTCACACTCCGTGGCACCTTGAGTAAGTGACTTCTACTATAGCTTCGAAGCGACCAACGCCATGTGGATTTGGTAGACGGAAATTGAAATGAAGCCCGTCGTATATCTGTCTGTCTATCTATCTATACATGCATATGTAAGTATATTTCATGTTTCTGCCGGGGTCTCTTTCCATTAGTTCCCTATTTAGCATCTGCTTAGGGATCCTGCTATCCTACATTCTAATAAAGTATCCAGTCCAACGTAACCGGTGCTTGTGCACCATCGTCTCAATACTTCAATACTCAAGATATCAGAGAGAGAAGTTGCTTTGCAATGTTTGCTCTCGTGTATGCTTGTCAAGAGCAGGGCTCATTAGCCACCAACGGAGCAAAATATAAGTTAGTCCTAGAGCGCACAATGTTCCTGGCGGTCAGCAATGGTTTTTCTCGGTCACGAGCGGACGGTCATCGTATTTCATGTAGCGAGCCTAAGCCGTTTTATTTATTCATTATCTCCATATCTGTTCACCTGGATTCCTCTTACAGCCACCTTCTACCTCACGGACTTAGTCCTCGGTAAAAGATTCCCGAGTGTAAGTTCAAATCATTTGAGCGGTACTAAATGCTTTCTACATTGAACATAACTGAATCTCATCTGTTGACACCACCCTCTTTTTCTCTCTCCCAATGTATGTATATATAT
>NC_068988.1:6055256-6056290 GCF_001194135.2 Octopus bimaculoides
TATATATATATATATATATATCTGTCGTGATTGCTTTTCCTCTTACTGCATACGTATTTGTGGCAGAACTATCACCATGCTGGACAAAATGCTTAGCGACATTTCTTCTGGCTTTATGTTCTGCGTTCAAATGTCGCCGGGGTGGGTTATACCTTATAATCTTTCGTGGTCAATAAAATAAGTACCATTTGAGTTCAAAATTGCAAGCCTACAGCTAAAATTAGAGGGGATTTTAGAGATATTTCAGTTCAGTCGCAGGATTTTGTTTTAGATTGGGAGTTGTTAGTATCCCCGGTTTGTGTTACGTTAACTTAAACATTAATCCAATTTGTAGCAAGTCTCTACTTCACTTTGAACCTGGACTGTTTTACAATTAGATCATAAACACAACACATCGTCTTTGGTCGTGAATGATGACGTCATGAAAAAATAAACAACAATGCTCAACAGCTACACATGAAATTCTTGGGCTGACGTCATCAGAAACTTAAATGAATCGAAAGATGTTGATTGTAAAACAGTCAAGCCTTGATTAAGCTAATCACAGCTAATAAAAGTCAAACAGATGTGTGTGTGTATATATTTGTATATGTGTGTATGTGCGCGCATATCTTTATACATATCCATGTTTGTGTTTATATATGCGTATGTGTGTGTTCGCTTAGTTATTTTTCTTCATGTCTCTCAGAATCTAATTTTTCTTTCTGATTTCCATTCTTATTCCTATCAAAACTTCTGCCAATAGACAACTCAATATTTGATTTACCGGACGAAGTGTTCTTAAAGAATTTTATCGACGAAGTTCGCAACGAAAAACCCTTCCTAACAGATAGCTACACTCTAAGTGACAGAAGAAGAAAAGCAATGAACGTAGGTAGACAATTCTAAGTAATCGCAAGCATCATTAGAAATGAAAAGAACTGAATGTCATAATGTTACGTCACCATAACGTCATACCACCACGTGATCATGTCATCATTAGCACGGAGACAATGCATATACGTACATTTGCACATATTTATACGTTTCATATA
>NC_068988.1:6056834-6057963 GCF_001194135.2 Octopus bimaculoides
AATATAGCAGGGTTACTCATTACAATCGAGCGGGGTGGAGCAGCTTGATATAAAGTGTTTTGCCTAAGGACGCAATGCTTCCTTCCCGTCCGGGAATAGAAACCATGATCTTACGATCGTGAGTGGATCACTTAACCATTTGTCCATGCCTCCTCACCGTTACATTGTACCATGAAATAATGAATGGAAACTTCCACAACAAAAAACAACATCAACTACTACTACTACTACTACTACTACTACTACTACTACTACTACTACCTTTTAACTTGGTTGTTTGTTTCAGAGACGAAATGCTGAAGAAACGCAAGGCTATATATTTATGTTTGAAACGGATAAGTATGGTCCACGGGTGATAACTCTTCTGCCTAAAATACCGGAAATAGCTTCTGAAAAATCGATCAAGTATCATGAATGATTGGCATTAAAGTATGAAGAATAAAGATGGAAAATGAATGCGCCTGGCCTTTTTATGTCACTGCGACTAGTCGACATTTTGTATTTATATATTTTGTGTAACGCAGTCAGAGGGGATCAGATCACAAATACAGAATAAGAGTGGCGGTCGTTTTCTCTTCTCTCTCATCCTCTCTTTTCTCTCTCTCTCTCTCTCTCTCTCTGAGTTTATCTTTCTCTCCTTCTCCCCCCCCTCTCCCTCTCTATCTATCTATCTATCCTGAAAATATTGGTTTCACATTTTTAACACAAGGCCAGCAATTTCTAGGGTGGCGCTTAAGTCGATTACATCGACCCTAGTGTTCAAGTGGTACTTAATTCATCGACTGCGAAAAGATAAAAGGCAAAGTTGACCTCGGTGGAATTTGAACTCAGAACGTGAAGACAGACGGAACGACATTAAGCATTTTGCCCGGGGTGCTTATCACTCTGCCATCACGCCGCTCCATTAATTCCCCAAAATAGCTTTTTGACATTATATTAAACGTATAGGTTTTTTTTTATAAACAGTACTAGATAGATAAGGGAGATAATTATACAGTTAGGGAAACAGTATTTATTTCCCTTGGCTAAAGAGTTGTCTCCATTTAAATTGCAAATTAATTGTGATCGATATTTGGGAGTTTTAAGGCGACAAGATGGTAGAATCGTTACCGCGTCGGTGAAAAAAAAA
>NC_068988.1:6058292-6060081 GCF_001194135.2 Octopus bimaculoides
ATATATAGCAAAATAAGCAACAAGGATTTTAAAGATGATTGCAGTACGCACGTTTCATGCTACTCCATTTATTTAAGTAATGCGAGCATTACATTAAATGCAATATGTAGAGCAATCTTCAGCTGCCGATGTAGGGAGCCTGGACCTCATGGGAGGGAGTGTGCGAACGTAACCTCTCTTGGAGCCAGATTTGGAAGATGTCGGAGTGCGAACTCAGTTTCCTCGAACCTCTTTCATCGTCATTTCTCCGATCGCAAACGGAACTCTCGATGCAGGTGGTCTTATTAGGTTATCCCAATCCGATCGCTCCTCATCTTTGCGAGCATCGGTATTTGTTTTGCGTAAACGCTCCTGCACGTCTTCCATCGTCGACTCCAACTCTTCAGATTTCCCAGCCTCAAACAGACTCTTCGAGAAACGATAGGTGTTTTTAAAGGACGCCTTCCGAGCTCGTTCTCTCGACTGCCGCTTCTCGTAAGCGGCTTCTGCACGATGCACTTCACGATGTTGTTTCTTCGCGTCATTCACTAGCGCCCTCAGGCCTCGACGTTCCCTCTCTGTCGCTGCTTTCTTCCACCTCTTCTTCAGGTGTTGTTTCTCACGCCGGATGTGTTCAATCGCTTTTAGCCGCCGCGACAGGTGTTTCTGCGGGGCTTGCGGACACGGCGCTGCCGGTTCCCCTGGTGTCGAACCGTTCAGCACATGTCGCGTAGCAGATCTTGATCAAGAGTCGCAGTTTTCTCGAAGCCGTCATCTGCAGAATACAACTGATCATGTTACTCAGGTTTTCATTACATACATACATAGATACATACATACATACACACACAAATACATACATACATACATACATAAATGCATACATACAGTCATACATACATACATACATATTTTCCCCGGCAACAATGCTTCGAGTTACCGTGTTACACCAACACGAGTCACTGTCTTCAAAATAAAGAAAAGTATACGATATAGACGGCGCAGGAGTGGTTGTGTGGTTA
The DNA here is from genome assembly GCF_001194135.2 of Octopus bimaculoides. Taxonomy (NCBI): domain Eukaryota; kingdom Metazoa; phylum Mollusca; class Cephalopoda; order Octopoda; family Octopodidae; genus Octopus; species Octopus bimaculoides. Next base: position 6,059,294 of record NC_068988.1, read on the forward strand.
GAAACTTGTTTCCGGTTTGACGATTTCGGTCGTGTTACTTTCTGTGCTGTGAGTTATCGTTTTTATTGCTGAAACTTTGTTATTTGTAGTAAATTTTTTGTTCTAAATTATTGTTGAAAATTGTTATTTTGAACTGTTGCCTGTTTACCGGCTGTGTTGAACTGTTTTATTTCCCGGTATTCCGGGGAAGAGTGAAATTTCTGTCGCCATTTTGGTATTTGTTTATTCGATTGGATTCTTTAACGGAGTACTGGAACCAGGTAAGTGGGGCCAAAAATAAAGGTTCGAACCTGGCAGTCGGATGCCTTTCCTTCAGTCACACGTTGCAAAATTTACAATGATTACCAACTTTAAATTGAAATTAAAAAAGAAAAAAAAGGAGATAATTTTTAAGAGCGTGACATTTATATTTCATCATTCGAAATATTTCCATTCATAATAAGCAAATTCTTCACTCTCCATGTTTGTCTGCCCTTATTTGTCCCATCTATCTACGACTTCCATAGCCAATTCATGAAATAAAGAAGCTTGCTTCCCAACCACATGGTTTCGGGTTCAGTTCCACTGCGTGGCACCTTGGGCAGGTGTCTTCTACTATAGCCTCAGGCCGACCAAAACATTGAGAGTGGATTTGGTAGACGGAAACTGAAAGAAGTCCGTCGTATATATATATATGTGTGTGTGTGTGTGTGTGTGTGTGTTTGTGTTTGTCCTGCCACCATCGCTTGAAATCGGTGTTGGTGTGTTTACGTCCCCTTAAGTTACCGGTCAGCAAAATAATCCGAAAA
>NC_068988.1:6065469-6066374 GCF_001194135.2 Octopus bimaculoides
TATATATATATACATATATACATTCACATGTACATATATATATACGTATGTATGTATGTATACACAGAGATCTATATATAGATAGATAGATAGACAGATAAATAGATAGACAGATATGATTCAGTATATTAAAGTAAACTTTGTATTAGATATAGAAAAGTTACAACAAAAAGGAGTTTTGTGCAGTTCCGTCGGGTCCCAGGTGTTCGCCATACACCTTCGAACACCTGGATTAACAATATTGATTGCAGTATTTAAGCTGTGTATGTCTAATGGCTAAAGATTCAACCAATGAGATGGCAAATAAAACAAAAACCACGTGACAGATACCTGAAAGTGCAAGCCATATGCTGGCAGCACACGTGTTTGTGTGAGCGTCTGTCTGTCTGTCTGTCTGTCTGTCTGTCTGTCTGTCTGTCTGTCTGTCTCCCTGTCTAACTATCCACCTATCTTTACACGCACACACACACATATATGTATATATATATGTATATATATTCTTTTATTCTCTTACTTGTTTCAGTCATTTGAGTGTAGCCATGCTGGAGCACCAGCTTAATGGGTCACAGTCGAACAAATCGACCCCAGGACGTATTCTTCGTAAACCTAGTTATTATTCAATCGATCTCTTTAACGTAAACTCACCAATATTGGTTGTCAAGCGATGATGGGGGACAAACAGAGACACAAAGACACACTCACACACACACACAAATACACACACACACACACACACACACACACACACACAAACACATAAATATGCATACACACACACATATATATACGATGGGCTTCTTTCAGTTTCCCTCTACCGAATCCACTGACATGAGTTTGGTCGGCCCGAGGCTACAACAGAGGGCTCTTGCCTAAGGTATTACACAGTGGGACTGAGCCCGGAATAT
>NC_068988.1:6067459-6068230 GCF_001194135.2 Octopus bimaculoides
TAATAATAATAATAATAATAATAATAATAATAATAATAATAATAATAATAATAATAATAATAACAACAACAACAACAACAACAGCAACGACAACAACAACGACGACGACAACAACAACAACAACAGCAACAACAACAACAACAATAATAATAATAATAATAATAATAATAATAATAATAATAATAATAATAATAATAAATAATGATAATGATAATAATAAGAGAGTATTGTAGTTCGCTTGAAGCATTGTGTATTGTTTGTAAAGAATAAAAAGTTTTGAATGGTACAACAATGCACTATAATAAAAAAAAAAATGGACTCTATACCTGTTGTAATACGGATAACTAAATTACAACAGGTATATAGTCCGTGTTTTGTATTATAGTACATTGCTGTACCATTCAAAACTTTTTATTACTCTTTTACTCTTTTACTTGTTTCAGTCATTTGACTGCGGCCATGCTGGAGCACCGCGTTTAGTCGAGCAAATCGACCCCGGGACTTATTCTTTGTAAGCCTAGTACTTATTCTATCGATCACTTTTGCCGAACCGCTAAGTCACGGGGACATAAACACACCAGCATCGGTTGTCAAGCGATGTTGGGGGGACAAACACAGACACACAGACACACACACATATATATATACATATATACGTCGGGCTTCTTTCAGTTTTCGTCTACCAAATCAACTCACAAGGCTTTGGTCGGCCCGAGGCTATAGTAGAAGACACTTGCCCAAGGTGCCACGCAGTGTGTGTCTGGGTTTTTC
>NC_068988.1:6068524-6070536 GCF_001194135.2 Octopus bimaculoides
TATATATATATATATATATATATATATATATTTACACACATAACGGTGCAGTATGGCCTATCGGCTAGAGTATTGCACGCGCGATGACATGTTCGTGATTTCAATTCCTCGACAGCAAGGATGACATTCCAAAGCCTGGAGCAGTTTGAGTGGGAAACGGTGTCTCCGCCTAGCGTATTCGTCGGACATTGCCCGATCTGATTATTAGCAGTCTTCAAAATCATTTGGATGGAAAAAATATGAATTCTGTAGACAAAGTCAGAATAGTAATGGAGGAATATTTTTCGTCACGGACGAGTGAATTTTGGAAGAGGGGCGTTGAAAGTCTACCAGATAGATGGAAGAGCATTGTGGAAAACTAAGGGGAGTATATTTTAGATTTTAAAAGAACTTTTTTGTCTATATTTTAAAAAATAAGTGTAAAAAACTGCATTATTTATGGGCTGACGCAATATATATGCACGCACGCGCACACACAAACATACTCGCACATACACGCTCAGACTCATGCATTGATATATGTTGTCTTTACCTACAAAAGGCATTTCTACATAAATCACTGAACAGAATCGCAACGCCTACATTTCACACATGTCACGGAGATAAGGAAAAAAAAGCGCATATCACCTGTCGAGTCAGTATGAATCATTAACTATATAACAAGTACGAGAACACTCTCATGCACGCTTCAGTGCATACACAGACACTCACACCCACATACAAGCAGAAGCACATGTAGTCGTATATACGCATACGTACACCAATATATGTGCATGGGTGTGCGTATTTGGATGCACACACACACGAAAGAAATAATGTATATTATAGTTTCTACGCGCGTTTCACTACTATAGTTGTTCCTAATGCATCTAGTTGCTCAACCGCAACAGATCATCAGAGAAACAATTTATTGCATTAAATAACAAATAACCATGTTCCCTTATATCTATCTTTCGATCTACATCCATACATACATACATACATACATACATACATACATTTATATACTATGGAAGACTGTAGGGAATATTTTTTGTATGACTTAAAGGTTTCGTCGCTGTTTAGTTATATATTTCGGAGTTGGTTATAAATTTACTTATTGAATTTATTCACAAATACTGTTGTACATAGGGTAAATGTGTTTGAAAGTTGTGGTTTCTTTGGTATGGAAAGTTTTCAGTTGCTTTTATCAAAGCTTCACATGAAATGAAGAAAGTGGCATTACTTTTTGACTCACCCTCGTACATATATATATATATATATATATATATATACAATTCAAACATGAACAAGCAAGAAAAAACACGAAAAGACAACAACACGAGGACGTGGAATAAGTACAGTGTTATTGGACGATCAGGAAAGCAAAGAAAAGAAAGAGGATTTAACGTTTCGAGCGGAGCTCTTCATCAGAAATATAGAAAACATCCAAAGAAGGGAAGACAGAGAAAGAAAATCACCAACGATGCACACGGCGTCACACACACATACACACACACACACAAACACACACACACACACACACACATATATATATATACGTATATGCATGTATGTATATACATACATTGTATGCAAGTTTGCTAGTTTCAAAACGAGTGGCTGAGTGACATTGTTTTTCCATATATTGTGAGCTGGGTTAGACTACTGTTTTATCTAGCAGACGAGTGTCCATCACTGAGGATGATTAGATAGTTAGATAGATAGATAGATAGATAGATAGATAGATAGATAGATAGATAGATAGATAGATAGATAGATAGATGAAAGTCTGCGAGACGTTCATGTAAATATAGCTGGCTGTGAGAGAGAGAGATAGATAGATAGATAGATAGATAGATAGATAGATAGAGAGAGAGAGAGAGAGAGAGAGAGAGAGAGAGAGAGAGAGAGAGGTTGGCATGAGGACGAAAGGAGTAAGGCGTAGAAAAGGAGGTCGGGCTTTCTAAAATGAAGAGATGAATCTTTGATTATTTATTAATACATTTTTGTCACAGTTAGCCTGGGGATGC
>NC_068988.1:6071454-6072235 GCF_001194135.2 Octopus bimaculoides
GTGGGGTGGGGGGGCTAGTCGATTACATCGACCTCAGTCTATAACTGATACTTATTTCATCGACCCCAAGGGGATGAAAGGCAAAGTCGAGCTGAGTGGAATTTGAACTCAGAATGTAGAGACGGACGAAATGCCGCTGAAGAAGGAAAGAACGAGGGAAAGAAAGAAAGAAAGAAAGAAAGAAATAAAGAAAGAAAGAAAGAAAGAAAGAAAACAAATAAAGAAGGAAGGAAAAGATGAAAGTAAATAGAAAGAACGAAGGAAAGAAACAAAGAAGGACAGAAAGAAAACAGTAATGAAGAAAGGACGAAAGGAAAGAAAAAAAAAACGACGGAAGAGAAAACTGGGTTCGAGAAACAAGGGACGATAGTGTAGTGTAGGTTAGGGATACAACAGTGTTGGGTAGAAAGGGGGTATGAATTGGCACTGGATTAGGCAATGATAGGACGAGAAAGGCGTGAAAAGTAAGGCCTATGTTTTAGTTGATGGTGTCTGAATAAAGAGAAGAGATATTTGTGTGGTTGTGAAGAATAAATGGAGATATAAAAACCGCAGATGAAAATAAGGGCAGCAGGAGCAGCCGAAGCAGCAGCACTTTCGTCACTGCCATCACCATCACCATAGCCGACGTCTCTGTCATCACCAGAAACATTGTCAGCAATACCATTACCATCATCACTTGCGCCAACATCACCATCGCCCCCCCCCCCCACCAACAACAACACCATCACTATCATTCCCACCACCACCATCATCAATCACTGCACCACCACCACCGCTA
>NC_068988.1:6077564-6080280 GCF_001194135.2 Octopus bimaculoides
TAATTCATTAATAAATCAACAATTAATAATTAATAATTTTTTACCAAGCCCATCGGTATGTAAGTACCATTATTGGTGGAGAACTTATTTGAAAGCTCATATATATTTATAAACATAATTAAGGGTTCAGCAAATATTTGCTTCACCATGTACCGAAGTTCAGAAATAGCAGCTAAAAAAGCTGAGACTCCTACAGATAGCATCACTTGTAACTCACAAAGGCAAAAACAAGAAGAAAAAACAATGAAAACTAACCATTCCGAAGATTAACCGTAGACGCGTTTCTGGATTATGAGTGATAGATACTCAATTTCCTTCGAAGGAAATTGAGTGCTATTTCTGAACTTCGGTATATGGTGAAGCAAATATTTGCTGATCCCTTAATTATGTATATATATATATATATATGAGGGCTCATCGCTTAGTGGCTAAGGTGTTTCGCTCATTATCTTGAGATCGTGGTTTCAATTCCTAGACTAGGTAGTACGTTGTGTTCTTGAGCAAAACACTACATCTCACGTTTCGCTGCGATCACTTCGACACGTGACGCATGGCACACGGTGCACTTGCTCAGACAACATCGATTTGAGGGGCGTGAGTGAGCTAATGTGCGGCACGAGCATTTGGTGACTATAAACAAACCATTTGTGCAGGTCATTCGACCAAAGCCGAACGCTTATACATCGTTTTCGACGGCAGAGTCTGTCATTTATATATGTATATATGTGAATGTTTGTGTGCATGTATGTATGTATGTGTGTGCGTGTTTGTGCGTGTGTGTAAGTAGGTAGGTATGCAGATAGATAGATCAATCGATAGCTGAACAGACAGGCAGACCGATAAATTTATAGAAAGATAGATAGATAGATAACTTTCTTTATTGGCCACACAAGGCTGAACATAGAAGGGGCAAATACAATGTAGAGTTTTTCTTTTCGAGGGAATGGGGCGAAAACAAAACAAAATAAGGAGACGAAAATAAAATTGGGGGCAACGATCAAAAGGGATTGAAATCGTATGGGACATACAAGAAAAAGTCGAAATAATACAAAAAGTTCCCAAAAGATGGGGAGGTTTATCCGCGGAAAGAAAACCTGCAAAAACACCAAGGTAACCTCGAGCAATAATGTCACGTATTAACACATTTATTTACAGGTAGGTAACTCTCTGTTTAAACTTAGGTTTTGGGGGTTTTTTTCGGTTTATAGGATCATGCTCAAGGTGGTTTCGATATTCTCACGTGCCATCCTTGCTACATTTACCCATCTTTTTTTGAAACATTCGCTAGACAAAAACTTGCCTCTCTACTCTCACCTTCCTTTTCAAGTGATACTTGAAAAAGTTGATGAGAGATTGACCAGAGAGGAAAGTGTTTGTCTCTAATCCTTTCAGACGCGTCCACCAGACACATTCTTTCGCCATAGCCACAAGTACTTGATAGATAGATAGATAGATAGGGAGATAGATAGATAGATAGGGAGATAGATAGATAGATAGACAGATAGATAGATCACGGTTTCTGCAACCCATACATTGACTCACTTGGAAGCTCTCATATTTACATTCTTTTCTAAGTACAAACATCCATATGCACACACGCTTACATATACATACACTAGCACAATCCCAAGTAAACACACACACACACACATATACATACACGCATTCACACATAGACACACACACCTCAATTTATGTTACTCAAGCATACACATTCTCATTTACACGCACTCATGTTTTTCACATTAACCTCCAGGTAGAAATACACACAAATAAACAAAGATGCACACACACATACATACATTAGCAAAAAACCCACACACATACACACACACAAACACACATACACACACACAAACACACACACGCACACACAAGTGTGCCTCAGTTTGCACAGTTCATGCATAAACTAGACCGACTCACTTGCACGCTCTTTCACATTTTACACGGTATCCCCAGACACACACACACGTACACGTACACGTTTACACCCAGCATCGTCCCCATTTGCTTCATCCAGGGAGGAAAATAAATAAACAAAATGAATAAATAAAAGGCAGCAGTTATTATTATTTATGGAGTGTTTGTTGGTCGGACATGCGAAGACGGAAGCAGGTGGTTAATGGCGACATGCCTCGTCGTTCTTTTCACAGACGCAAGTCGCAGAACAGGCTGTGACAAGATTAAACAACGAACACTGCTTGTGTGTGCATGGGTGTGCGTGTGTGTGTGTGTGTGTGCATATACAAATGTGTGTGCACGTACACACGCACACACATATATATATGTACACATATATATACAATATGTACACACACACACACACATATATATATATACAATATGTATACTTGTACATATATATATGCATATATATATGTGTACGCGCACACATGTATGTATGTAAATAAATATATATATATATATACATATACATGTACATATAAATATATGCATATATATGCATATATACATGTCTATATGTATGTATATGTATATATATGTGTGTGTGTGTGTGTATATTAGTATATGCATGGGAATATGCGAATGAGTTTGCTGGTAATAAAAGCGGGCTCGTATCACTAATATTTTTATAATTGTTTTGATATATATATATATACATACACACACACATGTATATATATATACACACACACACACACACACACACACACACACACACATACATATATATATATATATATATATATGCATA
>NC_068988.1:6080290-6080538 GCF_001194135.2 Octopus bimaculoides
TATATATATATATATATATATATATATATATATATGAATGTATATGTGTGTGTATGCATGAGTGTGTGTGTGCGTGTTCTGTTTGTGTATGCAAATATGCATGCGTGCATTTATACCTACATGACAACGTACACACGAACATAACTATACATACATACATACATACATACAAACATACATACATACATACATATGTATTATGTATATGTATATATATATGCATATATATATATATATATATATATATA
>NC_068988.1:6080662-6082639 GCF_001194135.2 Octopus bimaculoides
ATTTACATGTTCATACATACATGCGTATGTATAGATTATATATGTATGCATTTTACTATTGCTTGCTTAATGCATCGCCTCCCTTGAAGATTGTCGTTTTAACGTAACCCAACCCTACACAAAATGTTTTTTCATCTTCGATTTGTTATTTTATATATGTATGTATATATATATTTTTTTCATAAAACTTCATCTCGCAATATTTAGAAAACAAACATTGCAAAGCTTGAATATATACGCGGGGTGGGGGTTGAGGGAGAGAGAGGGAGAGAGAGTCAAGGAGAGAGATACAGAGAGAATGGTTGAGCGGTGGAGGGAGGCGGGGTAGAGACTGCTACACAGGTAGTAAAAGAAAATGTATTAAGCAGAGATTTTTCAAATTGTTTCCCTACTACTACTACTACTACTACTACTACTACTACTACTACTACTACTACTAATAATAATAATAATAATAATAATAATAATTCTTTTTACTATAGGAACTATGTGGGGAGGGGGGCAGTCGATCACATCGACCCAAGTACTCAAATGGTACTTAATTTATCGACCCCGAAATGATAAGAGGCAAAGTCGACCTCGGCGGAATTTGAACTCAGAATGTTAATACGTCTGCTTTACTCGTTTGCTAATAAGAACTACAATATCAGCGACAACGATGATAGCTATGACGATGAAGATGATAATGGTGCAGATAGTTTTTCTTATTTGTTATAGGAACATCTGATGGGGGTTTAGTAAAAGAAGGTGGACAAACACGTATGAGTTTCGCATAATTGCGTAGATGTATGGACCCCTTTGATTACTATGTTATTTTTCCATTCGAGGTTTAAAAACTAGTTTTATAGAAATTTCTTTCAAAATTCCCATTTTGTTTTTCACACATTAACTTTTGTCGGCTGAAGTATGTAAAATGTTAGAGAAAGAAACCTAGCTGTTTCTTGCAATACATACCAATGCATGCATATATATATATAAGCGTAAGAGAAAGAATGAGAAAGATGTTTATAAACAGATACATCATGCACACATAACACGTACAATCACATATATACTCATTTATGATAACATACGTGTGTGTTCGTATGTGTATATTTGCAGTCACATATCTACATACATACGTAAAACCACTTATACATATACACACAGAGACACACACCCACACACGAACACACGAGCACACAGCACACATAATCACACACAGAGTTCACACATCTTAATGCCAGAATATAACAAAAATTATAAATTAAAATATAAGGATGAACAACTCGAGTCAGAACAGCAAAAACCGTGATACTTACACAAATCTTATGACTAAAATACTTTGCATTATAACGTAACTATAGGGAGGACGAAAAAAAAAAGCTATATAATGGCCGCTAGATGACGCTACGCAGATAGAAATGTGGTAAAAAACCAACTGCACTTAGCATGTTTTTATGGAAACAACTATAAAATTTGCTTTTAGTTTTTATTCAAATATTTTTATATTGCGTACGTAATCTATCTCTTGCCCAGCTCCTGATCTTTTTGCTATTTGCTATTAATCTCTCTCTCTCTTCCTCCCTCCGTCACTCCCTCTCCTTCGCCCTGTCTCTCTATGTCTGCATATTTTCCTAAAAATTCAATCACATAGTCGTATGCGCACGCTAACTGAATCTCTTTCTTTCTCTTCACTCTCCCTTTTTCTCTGTTTATCTATCTATCTATCTATCTATCTATCTATCTATCTATACTCTTTTACTTGTTTCAGTCATTTGACTGCGGCCGTGCTGGAGCACCGCCTTTATAGTCGAGCAAATCAAACCCAGAGCTTATTCTTTGTAAGCCTAGTACTTGTTCTATCAGTCTATTTTGCCGAACCGCTAAGTTACGGGGACGCAAACACACCAGCATCGGTTGTCAAGCGATGCTGGGGGGACAAACAGACACACAAACATACGTACACACATACATACAAACACACACACATATATA
>NC_068988.1:6082654-6083917 GCF_001194135.2 Octopus bimaculoides
ATATATATAAAGCAGGCCAGAGTGCGCTTTACATTGTTGTAGCCTTCGAATGACTCCGATCCGCCGGCTCGGCCAGTAGGTCAGCATTCCCCCCTCATCGAAGGGACTGGGGCAACATGAAATAAGGTGTTTTCCTTAAAAACACAACTCGCCGCCCGGTCTGGGAATCGAACGCATGATCTAGCGACCGTGACTGCAACAGCCTAACCACTAGGCCACCTACCTTCGCACGCACACACAACATTAAAAAGTGGGATATTACATACGCATTATATACAGTTTTATATTTGTATAATGAGCAAATATATATATATAGGTTTGTATGTATGTATGTATGTCTAATGATATTCATATTAATTGGAATTAGGCGATCCGACTGCTGGCAGCGTTTAGCGAATGTCAAAAGATCATAGAACGAGATAAGGTTATTACATCTGTCTAAATACCCGAGAACTAAGAGAGCCGCTCACCCTTTCCTGAGACATAAAAACAAAAGAAGAAGATACATCAAATGCTTATGAATATCCCTAATTCCGCTACGTCTTTCTTTTCTCCTCTCCATCAATTCTGACTGATGTAACAGAAGACTATCAAAATATATAATATAACATATCATATCATATATATATATATATATATATATATATATATATATATGAAACAAAGCATAACAGACCTAACAACGGAAAGCGAGTGGTTGAATTTATTCTGATGTTATGATACCGACTGCATTTAGCTGGAATGTGATAATGCACTTAAAAAAATGATTAGACTAATAAATATTCATAATTATCGATTGCCGATGTCGTAGATATTGTTTATTTTTTATTTGGTATTTTTACATTATTATGTATTATTTTATTATTTTTGCTCTTCCATTTCTGTGTCATATTATTAGTTTCATTTATTTATTTATTTATTTAGTATTCCACTTCTCCTGTCCTTTACATAGCCGAATCCTCATTAAATAGAATTAATGAGAGTACATCTCATTATCTAAGAGACTCTGTCTTTACACTTAGGAATTAAGAGACACGTGTACAAATTGTATCTGTATTATACATAAATTTGTTGTTGTTGCAGTTGTTTTTGCTATCGTTGTTGTTGTCGTTGGTGTTTTTGTTGCTGTTGTTGTTCTTTTTGTGGCAATTATTGTTTTCAATGTCTACCGTTATAATATAATAATAATAATAATAATAATAATAATAATAATAATAATAATGATAATAATAATAATAATAATAATAATAATAATAATGATCG
>NC_068988.1:6084169-6084738 GCF_001194135.2 Octopus bimaculoides
GGGGGGGGGGGAGGTGGCGAACTGGCAGAGTCGTTACCGGACCGGGAAAAATGTTTCGCAGAATTTCTTTCGACTATTTGCGTTCTGAGTTCGAATCTAGCCGAGATCAACTTTCTTTTTAAATACTTTCTGATTCGAAAAATAAATACCAATCGAGCAAGTGTACAAATGTGTGCGTATATACATACATACAAATATATATATGTATATATAGGTGTGTGTGTGTATACGCATATAAGTACTAAGCTTACAAAGAATAAGTCCTGGGGTCGATTTGCTCGACTAAACGCGGTGCTCCAGCATGGCCGCAGTCAAATTACTGAAACAAGTAAAAGAGTAAAAGAATATATGTGTATGTATGTATGTACGAATATATAGACACGGCTGTGTGATAAAAAGCTTCGTTCTCAGCCATATGGTTCCGGGTTCAGTCCCACTGTGTGACACCTTGGGCAAGTGTATACTACTATAATCTGGGTCCGACCAAAACCTTGTGAGTGGATTTGGTAGACGGAAACTGAAAGAAGCTCGTCGTATATATATATATATATATATATATATATATATAT
>NC_068988.1:6085584-6086562 GCF_001194135.2 Octopus bimaculoides
ATGTGTGTATGTATGTGTGTGCGTGTATGTATGTATGCGTGGATGGATGGTTGGGTGTATGTGTATGTACGCATATATATGCATGCATATATGTATGTATGTATGTATGTATGTATGCATGCATGTATGTATGTGTATATATGTGAGTATGTATGGATGTAAGCATGTATATGTGTATGTATGGGTGTGAATGCTTGTTTGTGAGTGTGTATGCACAACCTTTTGTATGTATGTGTTAACGAATGTATATATACTAACGTAAGTAGATATAGATGTCCACATATGTACCTATACATGCACACATTCACAAATACAGACACACGGATATATATTTACATACATACACAAACTCACATATATACACATATGTATGTATGTATGTATGTATGTATGTATACACAAACAACCACAGTTGTCTATATAATCGGAATAAAGACTGCTCATTTTATTCACTCGCTCATTTATTTGCTCGGAGAGGTTTTGTCACTTGAAGAATTCCACAGAGCGAGAAACTCTGGTGATGGAGTAAAACATCAGCTTTCAACGAATGAGCATTTATGTCTGTCTGTCTGTGCGTAAGTATAAACACGCACCCACGCGGGCACTGATACTGTATCGGTCACGACGACAAGGGTTTCAGTGGATCCGATCAGCGGAAAAAGCCTTCTCATGAAATTATCGTGCAAGTGGCTGAGTACTCCACAGATACGCTTGTCCTGAATCGGCACGAGACAGAATATGACAATATGAAATACAGGTACGACTCGTTTTTGCTAGTTGAGTGACCTGAAGCAGCGTGGAATGAAGTGTCTTGCTCAGGGACTCAACACGCCGCCGGGGATTGAATTGACGGCGTTACGATCATGAGCATAATACGCTAACCCCTGAGTCACGCGCCTTCACACACACACACACGCATGTATGTATGTTATATATATATATATATATATATATATATATATATATATATATATATAT
>NC_068988.1:6089574-6090223 GCF_001194135.2 Octopus bimaculoides
TATATATATATATATATGTATGTATACATGTAACATATATATATATTCTTTTATTCTTTTATATTTTCAGCCCTGAAACTGTAGCCATGCTGGGGCATCGCCAGTGTAATCACCTTTCAATTGGTCAATTCTATGTGACTGGCTTTTGGTGAAAGAGGGAGCTCGATACTGCTGCCCACTTTTGAGTTTCCTGCCTTGATATTGGTCCATCTGGGATCTTGGATAACAAGAGGTCAAATTGTGTGTTCGTGTGTGTATCTGCACATATATATGTATGTATGTATGTATGTATGTATGCTGACAGTGACTGTTATCCTTCAAAACTCTGATCGAGAATTCCCTATCGCTAAATCATCCATGCATTTTTTATGGTCAATACATATATGCTGATAGATAATCAAGCTCAGATCGGCCGAGCGAGCGGTGCTTACTGACGACGCTACGGAAATAGCCGAAACTGATCGGTAAATATAGAGAATGGTCGATCAGTGTTTTGGGCGATTGCAGTCCCTGTCATGATACACGTATGCAATGTTTTGCTTTAACTAAAGCATTAGAACATTTTAGTTTTTTCTTTCTAGCAATTTAGGCATTGTAACACCCTTACCCGCATTTAGTAACTACAGATATATATATATATATATATATA
>NC_068988.1:6090812-6092176 GCF_001194135.2 Octopus bimaculoides
ATATATATATATATATATATATATATATACCTCAGCGTCTACATGATTCTTCGTTCGTATAATTATCTATAATTTTCTGTAAATCCAATAAATTAACGCTGTCATTATGTAAGAACTCACGCAAGACACAGCACACATCGCACTCACACAGAAAAATACCCACAAACGCATATACATACATATGTCTATAATTGATTTATTTCTACGCTCGCCAACATGCACTCTTTCATGCCGACTTGCGATAATGCGATAAGATGTCTGTAATGGATTGAGCCCGAATTAATTACACCAAATTATCTCTCTCATTTTCTATCACTTTCCTTTTTTCTTTCGATATTTTTATGTGTGATGTGTGCACGTGTGTGTATATATGTGATGTATGTGTGTGTGTGTGTGTGCGTGTTTGTGATGTGTATGCTCGTATAAGTATAGTTTTCTAAGTGTGTATACATACATGCACACACACACACACATACATATGAATGCATATATATACATATATTATATGTGTAAATGTATACGTGTGTATGTGTGTGTGTGATATATATGTATGTGTGTATGTAGCTATGTGTGTGACTATATATATAGATAAAAATATATAAATATAAATGCATCTACCCACACACATATGCGTATATATAATAACCCCTCACGTATATATGTATGTTCGTACGTACGTACGTATGTATGTATATATCTATCTATCTGTCATTCTATCTACCTCTCTGAGTGTATACACACACACACCTATGTATGTATGCATCTATAAACATACATATGCAGTTAAAAGCTGGTTATGGCAGGCTAGTGGTGGGATGGTGGAAAGTATAAGGTATCTCGTAGTGTTCAGTGTTGAATAATAATGAAGAATGAATTAAGAAACTAAACTAAAATTTAAATACAGTATGAAAATTATAATCAATTAATGAATTAATGAATTAGATAAAGCTTTTCTTAAAATCAAAATTAATGAGAATAGACCGAATTCAGGAGTTTAGTGAGTGTATAACAGAGGACAATGGCAGAACTAGGAGAAAAAAGCAGGAATAGAAATGGAAAGAAAATAAGAAATAAAAGAAATAAAGGTAACTTAATATTTTGTATAATGGTTATTGTTCTTTGAGAATTGATGTATATTAATTTTGTGGTCAACAGGTTCGTTACGCTTGTAAATTGAGTTATTTGTTTTGGTGCCGACACTTCGAAATTAGTTCTAACTTATATTTCTAATATTTATTTATTACGGGTTCGATAAATACGGGTTCGATAAATTAAGTACCAGTTACGTACTTGGGTCGGTTTAATCGACTGGCCCTCTCCCCAAAAATGTTGGGCCTTGTGCCTAGAGTAGAAAAGAATATTTA
>NC_068988.1:6092393-6093639 GCF_001194135.2 Octopus bimaculoides
TATATATATATATATATATATATATATATATGGAGAGAGAGAGAGAGAGAGAGAGAAAGAGAGAGAGAGAGAAAGAGAGAGAAAGAGAGAGAAAGAGAGAAAGATGCATATATAAGTACGCATATATGTGTATATATATATTTATGCATATACACGCACACATACGGATATCTGTATGTACACACCCACAGTTTCACACAGAGGCATATATAGATAAATTTGTGTGTGTGTGCGTGCGTGTATGTCCGCATTCTGCATACTCACTCGCTCACACACAAACGCACACACACACACACACACATGTTCACAGATTCAAAAACCAAGCACAACTATGTACATAAATTTCGGTTTGTTACTAAACTAACGCAAAGAATTCTGTCTCCTCTCTTCATATTCCTTTCTATCAAAACTCTACGCGGGATGAGATTATATTGGTAGCCGAGACAGCTAAGGATTATTAACTTTAATCCTACTGCAGTTCTACTTTAAATCCACGTATTAACGCAATCGCCGGGTCAGGCAGTGTCGCGGTAAGCAGTCGCTCAGAATGATTCGTTGAATGGCCGCTGTTCCAGAGAAGAATGGTTTAATGGGTTTAGTATTATGAGATTTCGATGCTTACGGCACAGTGTTGTGGTTTACAGGAGAAATGGCTGTTGTTGTTGTTACTGTCCTCGTTGTTGCTATTTTTTCCCGATCTCCAGGTGAGCCTCAATCATGTGATCCAATCTTCAAGACCATTGCAACTTCGACTATCATTTTTTTCTCTCTGTCTGCCTCTGTCTCTCTGTCTCTCTCTCTCACACTCTTTCTCTCTACAAAATGAGTGGGTAAAAAAACATTCAATGTCAAGATATTTTTTTAATGGAATTTATAAATTTTGAGTTTTAATTCACCTGGAGAAAACGACATTATTCATGATGTAATCGGTTTATTCTTAAGAAAAAAAAGCGCCTGAAACAGTTGTAGGGAAACTCAGCCCACTTGTGTTCTTTATTTCTTCAGCTATCTGTCTGTCGGTCTCTCTCTCCATACATATATATATGTGTTTGTGTGTATGTGTTTATATAAGTTTACATATCTATATAAAGATATATGTATATATGCATACACACACACACACACACACACACACACACACACATACATACATATATATAGATACATATATATAGATGCATACATATATATATATATACATACACACACACACACACACACACACATATGTATATATATATATATA
>NC_068988.1:6101949-6103537 GCF_001194135.2 Octopus bimaculoides
GTGTATGTATGTATGTATGTATATATATAAGATCTATACATATACGATGAAAATGAGAGAGAATTTAGAAAAATATTATAACAGCAAAAAAAACAAAGACAACAGCCTCACCAACAACATTAACAATACCAATATAATAATAATAATAATAATAATAATAATAATAATAACAATAATGATAATGATAATGATAATGATGATGATGATGATGATGATGATGATGATGATGATGATGATGATGATGATGATGATTTCTTTATATAATAATAGTAAAAACAACGACACTTGTGAAAACGGTGACAGCATCAATAATGATGAGGATAAGGATGAGGATGTCGACGATGACGGCGACGGCAATGATTTGCCGCAAGTGCACAATAAAAACGTGTCGTTTAAATAGACCAGAGATTATAATTGTCAAAAAAAAAAAAAAGGAAAAAAAACCCGAAAGCAAGCTTTTGGATCTGAAATTCGCTTTCTTTCCATTAATAAAGTATAAAAATAAACAGAGAAAAATGTGACCAACAATGCATGATAATATATAAAAAAATAAAATGATAATGAGTATGATGATGATGATGATGATGAAAGAGATTATTATTATTATTATTATTATTATCATGCTTAGTGGTATTTCATCTGTTTTCATGTTCTGAGTTCAAATTCCACCGAGATCGACCTTGCCTTTCATCCTTTCGGGGTCGATAAAATAAGTACCGGTTGAACACTGGGGTCGATATAGTTTACTTGCCCCCCTCCCCCAGATTTCAGGCCCTTGTACCTTTAGTAGAAAGGATTATTATTATTATTATCATTATTATTATTATTATTATCATTATTATTATTATTATTATTATTATTATTATTATTATTATTATCATCATCATCATCGTTATTATTATTATTATTATTATTATTATTATTATTATTATTATTATTATTATTATTTTTATTATTATTATTATTTTTATTACGCTAGTGGATACTAATTTAGTTTGTAGGTATTTTATCTCGAGGTTGGGTGACAACAAGTCTCTTCAAATCTCAAGACTCTATCGTGGGATTCTTGCAGAGCATAGGAGGATAAAATCCATTGATTTTTCAGCAAATGGAATTACAACTCAAAGTACCGATATTTAAGATAAACGAAGCATATCTACCTTGAGATTGTGATTCAGGAATAGTATAAAACAGGAAATAAAAAGCGGTTAATTCAAGTATTATTACATCTAATGACGTCATATATTAGGTACAAACAGTTAGAGTTTAGACTGATTGACTGCTTAACTTCCATTTTGAATTGCATCTAAAAAAGCAGGTATGTTCTAGCTGCACAATGAAGCTTGGCTACAAGAAATATTTCAATTCAGCAGATAAAAATATAATAGAATAAAAGTATAAACAGACAGGAGTGGCTGTGTGGTAAGTAGCTTGCTTACCAACCACATGGTTCCGGTTTCAGTCCTCCTGCGTGGCACCTTGGGCAAGTGTCTTCTACTATAGCCTCGGGCCGACCAAAGCTTTGTGAGTGGATTTGGCAGACGGAAACTGAAAGAAGCCCGTCGTATATATATATATATATATATAT
>NC_068988.1:6104884-6105311 GCF_001194135.2 Octopus bimaculoides
TATGAACCCGTATGTGTATGTGTATATGTGTGGATGTACGTATGCATATTGATAGGTATAGGGAGTAAATAAATACGTTTTCTAATCCAAATCCAATCTGAACATGTTTTAAGAAGCGCAAAGATGTAACGTATATATATCTTTAGTTTTTTTGTGTTTTTTGTGCACCACGTAAATTTGTTCTGTAAATATATATAAACATCTATATGCTTATACACGAGTTTTCATCCTCTGAATATTCTCAGTTCTTGTTTCTCATGATACGTATATATATGCATACGTATGTATGCATATATATGTATGTATGTATGTATGTATGCATGTATGTATGTATGTATGTATGTATGTATGTATGTATGTATGAATATATATATATACACACACATACTTCCATATGTATCCATATATAAACCAATGCATCGATTAC
>NC_068988.1:6105860-6107522 GCF_001194135.2 Octopus bimaculoides
TATATATATATATATATATATATATATATATATATATGCCGCTATACATACGTGTGTACGCGCGCGCGCGCGTGTGTATGTGTGTTTGTACGTATACATGTAGGCATACACTTGTATTCACTAACACAACACCCTCACACACGTATCCTTACGTTATTTATGTTAATTACCTCCCTTGTATATTTAGATCTGCTTTTTTTTTATTTCTTCTTCAATAATGTTGTAACCTGTTACAGCTGTTTCCCCCTTTTTGTATTCCATTTCTTTTTTTTTTTTGTGGGTCCCGTTATTCCATTTTATTTTTACTATTACAAGGAATTACTGCTATTTTCATTACTGTTAGTACAGTTAAAGATTGTGAACAGTAAAATATAAAGAGTATACTGGATACAAACACCTTGAAGTATTTCTCTTTGCGTACTGCTGAATTCTTTATTCGAGTTCGAACCACGTCAAGTTCTACACTGGTTTGAGGGCATTTTGTGAATTATATGAAATCATTTCCTATCGATTACTGAGATCGATGTAAATCAAACTAAACGTAGATTTGTTGAAAATGTAACTTTAACGCTCAAACCAGAAACCATAAAAGAATTTGTAAAACATTCGCAGTAGAAAATCTGTCGGTTTTATTCTTCGAAACGAGTTGTTTACTCAAGTAGAGCCTTATAACCATTGGATGCTTAAGTACAAATTTTACATATACTTCCTATTTGCATATAAATTATTCATCACTAAAAAGGTTTCATTTGCTAATAGCAAGTGGAACACTTGTAATGTATTGAGAATTAATCCATGCCATAAGTTTTTCCACTCTTTTGACTGGAGATGTGTATACTCTTTACTCTTTTACTCTTTTACTTGTTTCAGTCATTTGACCGCGGCCATGCTGGAGCACCGCCTTTAGTCGAGCAAATCGACCCCAGGACTTATTCTTTGTCAAAATAGTACTTATTCTCTCGAGCTTAGTTTAAACCGTACAACTGTTCATCGTCATCTTCAATAACTTGGAAAGGTTCCTAAACTTGGAAAATGGGTGCCTCATGAATTGTCCGAAAGCAACCGCAAATGCCGAGTTGACGTCTGCTCTTCTCTCCATTCTGGCAAACTCATTTCACACTTTTGGATAGACTTGTGACTGGTGGCGAAAAAAGGATCTTCTATCGAAATGTTAAACGTCGTAAACAGTGGCTTGGTAAAAGGGGAAAAGCTCGACCACAACCGAGAAGGGAACTTCATGGGAAAAAGGTTCTTCTCTCTATCTGGTGGGACTGCAAACGAGTAATTGACTTTGAATTGTTACCACTTAATGCAAAAATCAATGCTCAAGTCTACTGTCAACAATTAGAGCGTTTGAACCAAACTTTGAAGAAAAAAGACCCACTTTAGTGAATCGAAAAGGAGTGATATTTCATCAGGACAATGCGCGACCCCACACTGCAAAGATCACATCACAGAAAATCGAAGAGCTGGGTTTGAAAAAAATTCGTCATCCACCTTATTCTCCTGACCTTGCTCCTTCAGGCTACCATTTGTTTCGTAGTTTACAGAATCATTTGGGGGACATAACTTTCGCAAGCCAGGAGGAGGTCGAAATTGACATTTCAGAGTTCTTCACTTTGAAACCAAAAGAGTTTTTACATTAATGGGATTAAAAAGCTT
>NC_068988.1:6108160-6112417 GCF_001194135.2 Octopus bimaculoides
TGTTATTGTTCTTGTCGCAATGGCTGTCGCAGCTTTTGTTGTGTTATGGTTGTTGTTATAATTGTTTTTGCTATTGTTCCTGTTGTTGTTGTTGTTGTTGATTATTGCCTTGCACGAAACTTTCAAACAATTATCATCAACATCATCATCATCGTCGTCGTCGTCGTCATCGTCGTCATCGTCGCTGTCGTCGTCGTCGTCGTCATCATCATCATCATCATCATCATCATCATCATCATCATCATCATCATCATCATCATCATCATCATCATCATCGTTGTTGTTATTTGTTATCAGAAGGCGGCGAGCTGGCAGAATCGTTAGCGCACCAGGCGAGATGCTTAACGGTATTCCGCCTGTCGCTACGTTCTGAGTTCAAATTCTGCCGAGGTCGACTTTGTCTCTCATCCTGTCGGGGTTAATCAAATAAGTACCGCACTGAAGTCGATGTAATCGATTTAATCCCTTGCTCTTGTGGCAAAAATTATTATTATTATTATTATTATTTCCCTTGCACAGCTTCTAACGATGGAGATGTACTACGGTGTCAGTTGTTCACTACCAGTGAACTAAGGTAACACCTCTTATTTTTCTAGCACCTTCCGGAGTATTCGAGCGGGTCCAAGCAGTGCTGTTTTCTGCAAATCTTTATTGCAGCCCCTATTTGTTCCACGTACTTCTCGAGATTTTTACTCACTGTTCTCAGTGCTCCGACATTTATTGGTACTACTACCATCTTTTTCATCGACAACAATTGCTTAACTTCCCAAGCTAACCTGTCATATCTATCGACTTTTCTTTCTTCCTTATCGCATACCTTGTTGTCAGCTGGGAATGCTATATCTATGATCCAGCATAGTTTGTTTTCTTTCTCAATTAAGACTATGTCTGGCTTCCTATTCTCTATCTCATGGTCGCACTGAATCATAAAACCCCATAGGATCTTTGCATTTCTATTTTCGACAATGTCTTCAGGTTTGTGGTCTTACCAATTTTTTGCTGTCAAGTCTATACTCGTTGCAAAGTGTCCAATGGGTAAGCCTGGCTATATTGTCGCGGCGTCTCTTATATTCCTTCTGGGCAAGTGGCGTACATTGGCTTAGTAGTAGTAGTAGTAGTAGTAGTAGTAGTAGTAGTAGTAGTAGTAGTAGTAGTAGTAGTAGTAATTTCTTTTTTAAAGTTTATGTTTCTTCCTTCATCCTTTTTATTTTATTTTATTTCATTTTTTTCTAACCATATTTACAACCCCATCCCATATAAACCTTCTTTATTTTATTTTATTTTTTCCTTGGTTCTTTTGCCTTCTCTTTTACCTCTACCCTTCTTACAGTCACTCCTTGATATTTTTTTCCTTCATTCTTTGTCTTTAAAACAAAAGAGTACAAATCCTTTTGATTGACCACTCTTCGAATAGGCACAAGCACCGCATGTTATCCGAGTCCAATGAGATGTGTACAGATTTTAAGCGGTCGAAATATTTGCAAAGAGCACTGGATTAAGAATTGGTGCACTTTTCAAGCTAACCTGGATTATCTATCTTGACTCTTAATCACAGATATGAAGTGCTACAATATCTAAGGGGATACTTAGCAATGTCAGTCGAATCCAATAGGTAGCAATTTAGTTCTGTCATTGAACAGATGGCGCTGGACATCGCAGTGAACCAAAAGAAGAAGGAGGGGACAAGCTCGGCAGCTGAATAATGGGTGAGCTACTTCGATGGGAGAGTCCGTATTCAGAGCTTTATTATTACATACTATGATAAAAATATCTCGGCATGTGTCTGTTAGGATTGACTGGAGGCTGCCTCTAATCCACGTTATGTGAGCTGAAAAGTTGGAAAGGTGAATACAGGGTAAGATAACTTCGTATGGACCTATTCATATAAATATTTATATATTTGTACTCAAAAATTCATCATCTGAATGTCTCCACTTTTTACTTTCTCTCGTTTTTCATGTATACATATGTACATATTTTGTATTTGATGCATTTTATACAGTTAATATATTTGATGTATGTAATTTATCTGCGTAATTACCCCTATATCAACTTGATCGCTCTTACACCCATTCTTTTACCTTGCAGAATTGTTCCTCTCTAAAGACATCGAAATCTAAGATTAAATCTTTTGATCTCTACTAAGTGCCTTCTATACGGAGAATCTCTGGATCTTATCTGTAGACTGTGTACATTCATTACTATACACAAAAGGCGAATTTAAATTATCTCTTATTGTTACACACGACATATATATAATAAAAATATACAGTATTCGAGAGGGTTCTGAAAAGTTTCTGGCTTTAAGGGTTTCGTGAAGGGCTTGGATGGAGGCCCAGCCTTCCGAGTTCTTTTGCAGGGCTTACAAAAGCTGAAGGGCCGCTGCAATGCGTAACTGTGAATCTGAGAAGGGGAATATGTTAATTGATCCTCCTGTATTTTCCTTTTCTCAAAGCCAGGAACTTTTCAGCACCCCTTATGTACTATAATACACACACACACACACACACACACACACAGATATTCATATGCGTGTGTGTGTATAATCGTTTTTATGTGTACACACCAAGCGTAGATATGCATATGACCATACAATTTGGTGTATTTCCTATCATACATCAGATCAGATATATTATAGCATACATACATACATACATACATACGTACGTACGTACATACGTGCATACATACATACATACATACATACATCATACATACATACATATATACGTACATACATACATATATACATACACAAACACATGATCTAAACATAGATACAAGCCCAATGGAAAACAACAAGACCCAAACATTAATGCGCAGGTTTAAATACATTTTTAATTAATTTTAAAAATACTTTTTCATCTTTTTTACAATTTCCAATTTTGGCGCCTCAGATTTTTGCGTTTAATCTCTCAGGAACGCACCACAATGATTGCTTTTTATTAATTAAATAATTAACGAATCAAATTTGTTTCAATTTTCGAGAGACGCCAGTAAAACAAAGACCTATGAACATGCCATGAGAATTGACCGTGCTGTGAAGAAACTCAGTTCATAATGTCGCACACTGGGTTCGATTTCACTGCAGTGCTTTCGGTCATCTGTGCTACTGGTATTCCAAGTCACGTGAGCTCATAAGTTTTGCGTTGTTTGAGTTAGACAATTTCATTCAAGGCGCTGGTATGGCTGTGTATGATTCAGAAGCTCATTTTGCAAAGTACGTGATGCAAAGTACGTTTTGAAAAGTACGTGATGCGAAGTACGCAGTTTCACTGCGCAATTCCAGGGGCAAGTGTTTTCTACTGTTGTCCTGGGTCATCCAGTATCTTGTGAGTGGTAAGGTGGCGAGCTGGCAGAAACGTTAGCACACTGGGCGAAATGCTTAGCGGAATTTCGTCTGTCTTTACGTTCTGAGTTCAAATTCCGCCGAGGTCGACTTGGCATTTCATCCTTTCGGGGTCGATAAATTAAGTACCAGTTGCGTACTGGGGTCGATCTAATCGACGGGTTACTCCCCCAAAATGTCGGGCCTTGTGCCTAGAGTAGAAAAGAACAGAATATTCTGAAATATTCCGAAGGCGGCAAGCTGGTAGAAACGTTAGGACGCCGGGCGAAATGCTTAGCGGTATTTCATCTGTCTTTATGTTCGGAGTTCAAATTCCGCTGAGGTCGACTTTGCATTTCATCCTTTCGAGGTTGATAAATTAAGTACCAGTTGCGTACTGGGGTCGATCTAACTGACTATATATATATATATATATATATATATATACGAGGTGTGATGGGAATACATTCTAACTTTTATCGTTCTCGCTCTCTGGTGCTGGTTATGGCAGTGCTTAGAAATAAAGTGTGTAGAGTGCGACCGTCTTGAAAGCATGCTCGGGTTTCCGCTGCGTAAGATAAACTTGATTGTGTCATGGAAGACGAAAGCGGTTTGAAAACTTGTCATAACAGGTGACGAATCGTGGGTCTATATCTATGACCTGAGCACCAAAGCAAAAATCAAATATCTCTTGAAAGGAAGAAGACTTCGAGAGGTCGAGAAAGCCCAAGACATTACAACAAGGCAGCGCTGCACGCTACTCTAAAAAAACGAAGTTCCAGGAATTCTACCATTAATGGCAGCGTGTGGCTTCAGAAGGGGGTTATTTCAAACGATATATATATACACACGCACACGTACATTTACACACACACACACACACACACACACACACACACATGCACACACATACATACATGCATATATAT
>NC_068988.1:6114298-6115246 GCF_001194135.2 Octopus bimaculoides
AGATAGATAGATAGATAGATAGACAGACAGACAAGTAGATAGAGAGGGAGAGAAAAAAAGATAGAAGGAGAAAGAGAGATTAATATTGAAATATAGACAGAGAAACAGACAGACAAATAGATAGATAGGTAGATATAAATATAGTTAGATAGACTGACACAGAGATAAGGAAAGAAAGAGTGAAAGAGAGAGAGAGAGAGAGAGAGAGAGAGAGAGAGAGAGAGAGAGAGAGAGCTATTAAGGGAAAGCCAGTGACGGGGAATGGGTGGAAGGTGAGGTAGAGGCGTGATGTAAGAAGAAATACGTTTGTAGCAGCCATGTTATTCAATATTAGAAAGAAACGAAGGTGTAAAATGCCTGCAGTTTAGTCAGTGTGATCAGGTAGAATGTGCTTAATTAGGCTGGCCAGGTGCTTCTGGAGGTGCGCCACGAATGATACGCAAATATCTCCATTTAGGTAACACACACACACACTACACACGCACACACACATATACACATAAACACGTACACATACACGCGTGCATACGGACACACGCATGCGCGTACATACTCATACACAAAACAGGCACACGCACATATATATGCACACACACACACACACACGTATACACAGGCATGAACAATTTGCTGTAAATCGATATATGTATTTGCGTATGTATACACACACACACGCGCGCGCGCATACACACACATACATGCACAGACATACATATACACATACACGCAGATAGTTGTGTGTCTATCTATGTGCGTGTCAGTGTATATACTTGGAAGACACAAATATCAAGATTTAGAAATATATAAATACACACATGCACACACAAATATATATATGTTCATATACATACATGCATATATATGTATATATGTGCATGTATGTAGGCCTATATATGTACATACATACATGCATACATACATACATATATATATATATATATATATATA
>NC_068988.1:6119567-6123731 GCF_001194135.2 Octopus bimaculoides
GATCTTGTATATATGCATGTGTGTGTGTATATATATGTGTGTATGTGTGTGTGTGTGTGTACATATGTATGTATATAAATAGCTAAGCAAGCTAAACAAACCATCAGATTTCATCATGTTACACTTCCAAACAGTTACAAATATTTACGCTTACGGAATCAAGCAACAAACACATGTCTATAGCATTCAATTAGGCATGGCAAATAAACAGTTGTAATCTCAGCAAGAATCTTCACTTAGCTATTCACATCATTGATTTCACTGAACGAAAGAATGCAAAATATTTTTTCATAAAAAGCTTTGCAAAAACAAAAGAAACGTCTGCATGAAAGCAGTGTCAAAATGGCGGATAACAACCACGACACAGATATGGATGAAATGGCGTTGATTTCTGCTGCTGACGTAATATTATGACGTCATGGCACTGACGGGTTTATATTTGTTCC
The DNA here is from genome assembly GCF_001194135.2 of Octopus bimaculoides. Taxonomy (NCBI): domain Eukaryota; kingdom Metazoa; phylum Mollusca; class Cephalopoda; order Octopoda; family Octopodidae; genus Octopus; species Octopus bimaculoides. Next base: position 6,120,014 of record NC_068988.1, read on the forward strand.
AATAATTACCTGCGTTTTTTTTCTTCTTTGTTGAGTACTGTATGGCTGTTTTCATTGTTATGTGTTTTTGTTTTCGTAGTTCTTGGTTAAGTTGCTCCTATATATTGCTTATGCCATCATTCTACTCACCTTATCTCACTATATATATGTATTCGTGCGTATGAGCGTCCGCGTCTATGTATGTGTGTGTGTGTGTGCATGCGTGTGTAGAAATATATATATATACAGATGTATTGATTGATAAGCAGTTATATATATAGGTGACAGATTTGTATATGCATGAGTAAGTACGTATGTGTATATACGTATATATGCATATACGTAATCATATATATATATATGTATGTATTTATATGTATATACATGTATATTTATATATATATACATTTACATATGTATTTATATATATATATATACCTTTACATATTTATATATGCATATGTATATGTATATATATATATATATATATGACCATCCCCAAGTACAACAATATATATATATATATATATAACTAAAAATATGTGACACTTATTCCTAGGAATAAAGGAAATTCATCTGTTTACATAATATCGAGGTATCTTTCTTTCTTTTGTTGTCCTTCCTATCAATATATATATATATATATCGTACATAATGAGCGAGGGATACAATGAAAACAAAAGAAGGGCCTATACATAAAAACTGTTGCACATTCTCTATTTAAATAGGCTTTGGTCGGCCCGAGGCTATAGTAGAAGACACTTGCCCAAGATGCCACGCACTAGGAATGAACCCGGAACCATGTGGTTGGTAAGCAAGCTACTTTATTTCATTTCAATTTGCCATAAAGGCAGTACACAGAGAGTAGCTACGGGCTGGACAAAAACATTAATGAGATGAAATGGATGATAAATATGATGGTATAATGAGAGAAGGCAAAAGCCGCCCGCCGAACTTTGCTTCTCTATAACACTCGTCTTTATAAAATTAAATTTTCACATTGAGCCTATGAACCTCGTGCATAAAAAGTCATAAATTAAGGCATTTGCCTCTTACGATTTTTCATTACACAATATGAGGCACTCGTCCTCTTAGGTTTTTTCGCCCGATATAGCCTTCGCTTCTCTCAAGCAAAACGATGGGTCTGGGTCGGGCCACTTTTCAATACTGAATTCGCCGAGGGGGAAGGAATTCATCAACGCACTTATGTGCCTACTCGACACGACCTCCGCAGACACCTGCAGAGGCTAGTCCGGATCCTTAGTACAGGTGAGGACTCCCTCTCTCTGACGCTTCCTTTTATTCACAAATTTCTGCAGGGCCCCTCCCTTTCGGAATAGGATTAGCCGATCCTTTTCCTCACAGGGTGAGCCCACAGCTTCTACTGTCGGCGGCACAATTCCCGCCGACCTGCTTTCCTCCGTTGGTGGCACAATTCCCACCAACGGAGTACCACACAGCCACTCCTGCGCCTACACATATAAAATACATACATGAATGTATACACACGTGCATACCTCAATACATGCTTTTACAAACTCATGAAGCACATATATTAAGGTGATGTTGTTGTAGTTATATTGTTATCTAAGATGAAAAGCCCATTAAAAAAATATATAAATCTATGCTGAACACTTCGGTGAACGAAATAGATTCTATTGTCTTAAACTCCGTGATTTTCATATCATCTTTTTCGATCTGAGCAGCTTCTGCTTTACAAATCTTCTTGCAGAAATTACGAAAGATAAATAAAAAAGAAAAAAATGGAAAAGAAAATTCGATGTATAAAAAATGAAAGAGATAAAAAAGAAATGATAAGATTAAATTAAAAATATATATAAGGGAGAAGAATGAGAATGGAGCAGAAGAAGAAGAAGAAGAAGAAGAAGAAGAAGAAGAAGAAGAAGAAGAAGAAGAAAAAGATGATGATGATGATGATGATGATGATGATGATGATGATGATGATGATGATAAAAAAGAAGAAAAAGGAAAAGAATGAGTACGAGAAGAAGAAGAAGAAGAAGAAGAAGAAGAAGAAGAAGAAGAAGAAGAAGAAAAGAAGAAGAAGAAGAAGAAGAAGAAGAAGAAGAAGAAGAAAAAGAAGAAGAAGAAGAAGAAGAAGAAGAAGAAGAAGAAGAAGAAGAAGAAGAAGAAGAAGAAGAAGAAATAGTGATGAAGAAATCGTAATCTATTTTCGAAAGATTTCCTAGAATTTCTGGTGCCATTCTTATTGGTTTATTTAATCAGAAACCAAATATTTCGGAGCAAAATTACTTCCATGGCCGTTCTTATTTTCGTATCTTGATGCTTTCATTAATTATTACTGATTGTCTTTCTTGATTGAGCTCTTCAGACATGAATTAGTAAACAAGACAAGGAAGCCAAGTGATATAAATAAATAAATAAATGAATGAATAAAAAAATAAATAAAAATTGAAACTAAATTATATGAGCGAAATATTGAAAAAAAAAAACGGAACATGCCCACACATACATACCCCCCCACATATATATATATACATACATACATGCATACATACGTACATATATACATACGCACATAATACATGAACGCATCCATCCATCCATACATACTTAAATAAAACAAAGTTAGCTTTAGAGAATCAAGATTTTGACTAAGTTTTTAACTCCATCATTATTTTAATCTTATTCAATCTCTATCACACACGCACACACACACACACACACACATACACACACACATACATAGACACTCATTTATTTATGTGAGAATGAGGACACATGTTCGTGTGTATATAATTGCATGTGTGTATACATGTACGAGGGGTGTATGAAAAGTTTTGAGCCTAACCTAGAAACGGGGCTGCTAGATAGCTGAAGCAATTTTCTCTGGTAAGTACAGTCTTTTCGGAATATTCTTGCTCATTTTCATGATTCTGGAATTGTTTCTTTTCTCTTTGCAAATTTTTGAATAAAAAAGTGTCGAGGTTCCAAGCAAAATGGAGGAAACTGAGTATCGTGCTGTCATAAAGTAGCTTCATTTGAAAGGCATGACTCCATCAGAAATCCATGAAGATATGGTGAGAACCTTAACAGACAATGCTCCTTCATATGCAACAGTCAAATGCTGGGTAAATGAATTCAAGCGTAGCAGGGAGAGTGTGGAAGATGATCTCAGACCAGGGAGACCTCCAACTGCAACCACCGAGGACAACCTTGACCTTGCTCTTAGTATGATAATGGAAGATCGTCGAATATCATGTCGCCAGATAGCCGAGAGACTGGGCATCTGAACTGAAAGAGCAGACAACGTGACAAAAGAACTTGGGTTCTCAAAGATTTCTGCAAGGTGGGTCCATCGCCTTTTGACTCCTGAACAGAAACGCACCAGGTGCACTTTGTCCACGAGCAATCTGGGACTGTTTGAAGCTGATGAAGGGAAATTTCTTGCTCGTTTCATTACTATGGACGAAAGTTGGGTCCATCACTACCAGCCTGAAACCAAAGAACAATCAAAGCAGTGGAAGCACACATCTTCTCCTACCCCAAAGAAGGCCAGGGTCATTCCTTCAGCTGGCAAAGTCATGGTGTCAGTTTTGGAGGATTCTCAAGGTGTCTTGCTGATCGATTACCTTGAAAAGGGTCACACCATGACAGAGCTGTATTATTCTCAGCTATTGAAAGGCCTCCAAGAAGCAATCAAAGAAAATGGCCGGGAATGCTCACCAGAGGGAGTCCTTTTTCATCACGACAATGC
>NC_068988.1:6124446-6125997 GCF_001194135.2 Octopus bimaculoides
AATTAAGCCGGACTGCTGTAAGCATGATTCGATCCTGAAAATAAAATTAAGTTGAACTACCGTGACCAGGATTCCAAACCTATGTTACCAAGGGCAGAAAATGGGGTCCTATCCGCTAGAGGGTCACAAGCATTTCTCCAAATATATACCTATGTTTAGCCATATACGCAATATAGGTCCAGAGAGTAAGGGCAAGCAACTGTCCCCAAAACACCCTAAAAGACAGAAGATCCAAACATTTCACTTTTCCCCTTATTTTTACATTCTTCTAAGCAGCGCCTTCACCCATAACTATATTTAGAAGAACGGTAAATCTTAAATGCGAGTAGTAGTAGTAGTAGTAGTAGTAGTAGTAGTAGTAGTAGCAGTAGTTGTAGTAGTAGTTGTTGTAGTAGTAGTAGTAGCAGTAGTTGTAGTAGTAGTTGGAGGGGCTTGTGTTGGCGGTAGTAGCAGTAGTAGTTGGGGTGGTGGTTGTGATGGCGGTAGTAGTAGTAGAAGTAGTAGTAGCAGCAGCAGCAGCAGCAGCAGTAGTAGTAGTAGTAGTAGTAGTAGTATGAAAATTTGGGAGGTTCATGGATGCTTCTAAACTACCAGAGATAAAGAAAAGAAAAAGAGCGCAAATCAGACTCCTCCTCTGCTGCTGCTGCTGCTGCTGCTGCTGCTGATGATGATGATGATGATGGTGTGGTGTTGGTGGTGGTGGTGGTGGTGATGATGATGGTTCGTTTCTCCAAATACTTTTTCGGGGTTATAGAGTGTACGATATACATATAAACAAACATACATTTCAGTATGCACACACGCACACACACACGCACACAAGCGCACACATACACACGCACACGCACATACAATTCCAACACACACACATTCTTTCTCTCACAATCTATCTATATCATAAACATATAAAATATAAAGGTGTGTGTGTGTGTGTGTGTGTGTGTGTGTGTGTGTGTGTGTAACACATGTACACTAGTGATTCTCGAGATTAGCAGGTGTTTTCCTTCGCCCAAACTCTCCCACCCACATCTCACCCTTTCTAGGCCTCCACCCGTTTTACTCCTCTCACCCGATGTCAGGCAGAAACTTTGAACGGGTGTTACCAAATATCTATGAACTTAGCCATCATCAAACTGGCATCAGGCAATACATATATACATACATACATGCTTATATATATACATACATGTTTATATACAAACATAAATACTTATATACATACATACATACATACATACATACATACATACATACTTATTTACATTCATACAAAAATACATACATACATGCATACTTATATACATATATACATGCTTATATACATTCATAGTTATATACATACATATATACTTCTATACGTACGTACACAATTTCATACATACATACTCACATACATACATAATTCCATATATATGCACATATATGTTTATATATACATATATTGGCATACACACACACACAAATTCATCCATATATGCGTATATATTTCAACGTTATATATTCATATATCTACATGCATCTATGTCTATACACACATATAGTTCCGCATAC
>NC_068988.1:6126156-6126855 GCF_001194135.2 Octopus bimaculoides
ACACACACACACACACACACACACACACACATATATATATATATATATATATACATGTGTGTCTATGCTTGTATGTTTGTATGTAGGCATGTAGACGGTCGAGAAGAATGACTAGCAAGACAAGGATGGCGGCTGAGGCACACAGAAACGCACGTGCGCCTTGTATGTCATGCCTTTAATTGTTAATCTTACTCGCATACATAGAGAGACAGCAACTGTGCACTCACACAAAAACACACACAAATACTATCACACACACACATGCACACACACACTCACAAACAAACCTGTTTATATGTATACACACACACGTATATATACCTCATACACTTCATTCCTATATACATCTTGTATATGCTTATACCTCTATAGTCATATATATATATACCTCAGCTCTTCAATGCCCTGCCAAAACATTTGAGAGACATGCAAGACATGGATGCGGAGGTCTTCAAGACAAAACTTGACGCTTTCCTCTCCACGATACCAGACGAACCAATGGCTCGTAATGACACGCAGTTTAGGGCAGCGATGTCAAATTCTCTCATACACCAGATGTGCCATCAAAACTCTTGATTGGACCATGTCAGGTGGGGGAGAAGAGCCATGCAAGGAACGTGAAGAGAGCACAGCATAAAGACAGAAAATCACGGTGGTGCACCAGCATGACCGCAGCCACTTGACTGAAACCCATAAATA
>NC_068988.1:6134113-6140817 GCF_001194135.2 Octopus bimaculoides
AAAAGCGTAAAAGAAAATAACTAAAGAAAGAAAGAAAGGAAGGAAAGAAGGAAGGAAGAAAGAAAGAAAGAAACAAAGAAAGAAACAAAGAAAGAAACAAAGAAAGAAACAAAGAAAGAAACAAAGAAAGAAACAAAGAAAGAAACAAAGAAAGATAGATAGAAATAAAGAAAGGAAAGAAGGAAGGATGGAAGGAAGGAAGGAAGGAAGGAAGAAGGAAGGAAGAAAGAGAGGAAGAAAGAAAGAAAGAAAGAAAGAAAGAAAGGAAAAGAAAGAGAGGAAGAAAGAAGAAAACAAGAAAGGAAGGAAAAGAAGAAAGATAGAAAGAAATGAAAAAGGAAAAAAGAGAGGAAGCAAGAAAGAAAGAAAGAAAGAAGGAAAGAAGGAAAGGAAGAAAGACAGAAAGAATGATAAAAAGGAAGGAAGAAAGAAATTAATGAAATAAATAAATGAAATAATGAATGTGTTTTTCGAATAAAAATAGCGCAATTAAAAGGCATTTTAGAATCTTTGTCCATTCTTGGGTTGGGCAAGAAATTGCGTAGAACTGGTTTAATAAATCATTCGATGTTGTCTGGTATTAGACAGACGAAGAATATTGAGAAGACAAAAATAGGCATACACACATACATATACATCCAAACACACACGCGCACACACATTCACACACACATTCACACACACATAATACGCATACACACATACAGACACGTGCATGCAGACACATACACACAGATAATTCTAAGCAAATACTCATGGAGCTACGAAAACACACATCTACATGTATATATGTATGCACGTTTATATAGTCGCACGCGCACGACATTAATTGGCTCTCCGTCGGTTACGACGATGCGTGTTCAAGTTGATCTGATCAATGGAATAGCTTACTCATGAGATTTACATGCAAGTGGCTGAGCACTCCACAGACACGCGTGGCCTTCATGTAGTTCTCAGGGAGACACAGAATATGACCAAGTGAGTTACAAATACAATTCGTTTTTACCAGCTGAGTGGACTGAGCAACGTGAAATAACGTGTCTTGCTCAAGGACGCTACACGCTACCAGGAATTGAACGCACGGCCTTAAGTTCGTGAATGGAATGCCCTAACCGCTAAAAATATATAACTACATACACTTCAAGCCTGGCTGTGTGGTAAGAAGCTTGCATCCCAACTACATGGTTCTGGGTTCAGTCCCACTACGTGACGCCTTGCGCGAAAGTCTCCTACCATAACCTTGGGCCGACCAAAGCATTACAAGTAGATTTGGAGTGGATTAGGTAGACGGAAAGTGAAAGAAGCCCGTCGTATATATGTGTGTGTGTCTGCGTCTGTGTTTGTCCCTTTCTACCGATTGACAACTGGTATTGATGTGTTTACGACTCCCTTAGTGGTTCAAGAAAAAACAGACTAATAAAACAAGTATCAGACTTTTGAAAATATTAGTACCGGGGTCGATTCGTTCGACGGAAGATTCTTCAAGGCAGTGCCCCAGTATGGCCGCAGTCTAATGACTGAAACATGTAAAAGATAAAAACGTTACATACATACATATATACATACATAGTTGGCACTCCGTCGGTTACGACGACGAGGGTTCCAGTTGATCCGATCAACGGAACAGCCTGCTCGTGAAATTAACGTGCAAGTGACTGAGCACTCTACGGACACGTGTACCCTTAACGTAGTTCTCAGGGAGATTCAGCGTGGCACAGTGTGACAAGGCTGACCCTTTGAATTATAGGCATAACAGAAAACAGGAAGTAAGAGGGAGAGAAAGTTGTGGTGAAAGAGTACAACAGGATTCGCCACCATCCCCTGCCGGAGCCTCGTGGAGCTTTAGGTGTTTTCGCTCAATAAACACTCACAACGCCCGGTTTGAGAATCGAAACCGCGATCCTATGACCGCGAGTCCGCTGCCCTAACCACTGGGCCATTGCGCCTCCACTATATACATGCATACATACATACATACATACATACAAACAGACACAAACATACACGGACAATCAAACAGACCTGTACACTCGTGCACACAGAGTCTTCTGTAATATATACTGACACCGAATCATGCAATCGTATATTAACGGGTGTGTTTTGTACAGCCCGCATTCATTTGCGCCTCTCTTGGCTTGTGTATGTGTGACAGAAACGTAAGAGACAGTAATTTTAGCAAGACATTTGGAAGGTTTCTTCTACTTTTTGTATTGAAAAATTGAAAAATTAACACACACACATACACACACACATACACACACACTCACGCGCCCACGCACGCATGCACACACGCACACTTACGCACACACACACACTCATGCACACACGCACACACACACGCACACACACACTCGCATACACACACGCACGACACACACGCACACACACACGTGCACACACACGTAGACACACACTCGCACACACACGCACACACATGTACACTCGCACACACACATGCATACGCAAACATACATATGCACACACACACTCACATACACACACACTCGCACACATATACACGCACACACACATGCTCATACCCACCTACGCGCATACCCACTCACGCACTTACTGGAGAGGAAATTAAAAACGTTTCATCAAAACGAGACTGACATGTCGTACAGAAACGATTCATTATTAGACATTGGTGACACATAGAATACATACGCCATGATACACATGACAACGCAAGAACACGTTCCGTCCCACTCACTCTAGGAGTGCATACATACACCCCATATTGCAGCATATACACACTCTAAATATAACGCTCCACATACACGTGCGAACACCCACATAACATCATGGATGGCAAACGTATATACATACATTCTCTCAAAATACATGTCCTACATACACACCATATTTAGTCACGTAAACATACACAGATTATATAAATATTTGTATGTGAATGCGCCTCTGTGTGTGTGTGTGGGTGTGTGTGTGTGGGTGTGTGTGTGTGGGTGTGTGTGTGTGGGTGTGTGTGTGTGTGCGTGTGTGTTTGCGTTTTTGTGTGTGTATATATCGTGGCACTCCGTCAGTTACGACCACGAGGGTTCCAGTTGATCCAGTCAACGGAACAGCCTGTTCGTGAAATTAACGTGCAAGTGGCTGAGCACTCCACAGACACGTGTACCCTTAACGTAGTTCTCAGGGATATTCAGCGTGACACAGTGTGACAAGGCTGACCCTTTGAATTACAGGTGCAACAGAAACAGGAAGAGTGAGAGAAAATTATGGTGAAAGAGTACAGTAGGGTTCGCAACCATCCCCTGCCGGAGCCTTGTAGAACTTTGGGTGTTTTCGCTCAATAAACACACACAATGCCCGGTCTGGGAATCGAAACCGCGATCCTATGACCATGAGTCCGCTGCCCTAACCACTGGGCCATTGCGCCTCCACTCAAGTCGTTATAGATAACACTATATTTCCTCCCTATTTCTTCTTTATCTGACATATATAAAAATCATTCTTCCGGTTTCTTTCAATCACGAGAACATAAATTAATAATTTACCGTAGAGACTGACACTTAAGTAATTACAGTCGTAATGATCAAATATCTTATCTCAATTAACTGAAATTGTATTGCCGGTGTTTATGCTCATCGATTTACTGTAGAGCCACTGGTTTGTATTTCAGCTTCCTAATTTATATTCTTTCAGTTGAAGGTATCTTTTACTACTTTCTAAGACTTCCTGTTAATATATAAAATGATTATGGTAGCAAGCTGGCAGAAACGTTAGCACGCCGGGCGCAATGCTTAGCGGTCTTTTCGGTCTGTCTTTACGTTCTGAGTTCAAATTCACCGAGGTTGAATTTACCTTTCATCTTTTCGGGATCGAAAATACCACTTGAGCACTAGGGTCGATGAAATCGACTTATCTTTTGGTCAGAAATGCTGGCCTTGTGCCAAAAATTGGCTATTAGTTTGTGCTGGTCGCCGTCAAGACGTCAGGTGTTCTAGGACCCCGTACAACTGATTATCTCTGCAAAATAGGGATAACGGTGGCCATTCGGAGAAACGAGCCCCGCCAGGTAGTTTGGCTGTTGCAGAGAAGACCGTGCGGCGCGGCTGAACACGCAATTTTTTTTTATGGGTTACTTGTAACCCACCACCCTCTCCCCTCCAAGCTTTATCCACCACCTTCTCTCTTTTCTTTTCTTTCTTTCTCTTTCTTATCACTTTTCTGCTTTGTTTCTTTCTATTTAAATGTTCTAATAAAATAAAGTTTAGAAAGTTAGTGATTGGACATTAAAAAGCATTGCAATTAAGGATTGTGTTGTCCCGCGCTCTGGCGATTTCTGTTATTTTAGGCGTTCCCTAAGGAATATTGCAATTAAGGATTGTGTTGTCGCGCGCTCTGGCGATTTCTGTTATTTTAGGCGTTCCCTAAGGAATATTGACAAAGGCTTGCAAAACAGTGGATATTGTCCATAAACCTGTTTGTCTGAACAAAAATAATTAAATCACTTGGAATTAAATTAATTATATATAATTTTTAAATAAAAAGAACAATAGAATTTTTATAAACGATGTTTGTAAATGAAAATAATTAACTAATTAAATTTTGTTAATTTCGCCTAAAGAAATTTGGGCCTATTTGAGAGTTTGAGCAAATACGCGCGTGAGGGTGTGTGTGTATTTGTGTATAGGTATGTATGATATGTGTATATATATATGTATGAATACATCCATGCATTTATGTATGAATGCATACACATATACACACATGTATATGTATGTATATATGTGTATGTATATTTATTCGTGCGTTCATGAATGTATATATGATATATGTATGCATCCATATTGAGCTATATATTTGTTGCATATATATACATGCATACATACATACATACATACATACATACATATATACATACATACATACATACATACATACATACGTATGTAATGTGTATGTTATATGTCTACTCATATGTATATATGTATATATATGCATATGCATATACACATACATATACGTTATATATGTGTGTGTGTGTATATATATATATATATATATATATATATATATATAGGGAGAATTCATACACATGTACATATAGTTATATTTATTCCTACATATATATTTATATATTGTATGTATTGTAATGAATGATAGCTATTCAAAATAATACCATTGAATCAGAAAACAACAAAATTAACCAAATCCCATTCGTCCAAAAACGACGAAAAACGAAATTCAACAAAATGAAAACTACACACAAAACTTTTACCAGATGCACACACAAATTGAACTTGCAATCTATAAACACACGCATCCACACAATATATGCATAGAACGCAAAACAAAGGGTTACTAGAATATTTCTGTGAATTCCGAAGGGACATTTGAAAGAATCATTATTCGTGTATCCTGTGTGTCTGTAATTACAATGCGTTTAGAATGTACAGGCATGTATATATATATATATATATATATATATATATATATATATATATATATATATGTATGTATATATGTATGTATATTGTGTATGTGTGTGTGTGTGTGTGTGTGCGTATAGGCACAGGAGTGGCTGTGTGGCAAGAAGGCGGTGAGCTGGCAGAATTGTTAGCACGCCGGGCGAAATGCTTAGCAGTATCTCGTCTGCCGTTACGTTCTGAGTTCAAATTCCGCCGAGGTCGACTTTGCCTTTCATCCTTTCGAGGTCGATAAATTAAGTGCCAGTTACGCACTGGGGTCGATATAATCGACGTAATCCCTTTGTCTGTCCTTGTTTGTCCCCTCTATGTTTAGCTCCTTGTGGGCAATAAAGAAATAAGAAGCTTGTTTCCCAACCGTATGGTTTGGGGTTCAGTCCCATTGTGTGGTACCATGGGCAAGTGTCTTTTACTCTTGCTTCGGGCCGACTAAAACCTTGTGAGTGGATTTGGTAGACGAAACTGAAAGAAGCCCGTCGTATATATGTGTGTGTGTGAGTGCACGTGTGTGTATATATTTTGCCTTTCGAAGTCGATAAAATTCGTACCAGTCAAGCACCGGAGTCGATATAACCCAACAATTTCATGCCTTGTGTCCATCGCAAAAAAAAGAAAAAAAAAAGAAAAGAAAAACGATTATCCATCCTTGATCGTGTCTGTTTACTCCTATCATTCCACTTTATTTTCCGTCTGCCATTATTTTTCTCTGACTTTGTTTTCTTTAGAAAATAATCCAGGTAAAACATCAACTGACTAAGCCGTTTCTAATACGGAGGTGATCCATTTAATCTCCTACTCACAATCTCACTTCTTTTGAAATCAGACAGGTCCTTCATAATAGTAACCTAAAGATAGCTTAGTCTAAATATAGCAAAGAAACATTGATTGATTATATCAAATAGTTTGTATCAGAAACGTAGATAGATTTTATTACAGTTTGAACGTTCATTTCATGGTTAACCGATCACTGAACTTTCCACTACAAAAAAAAAAAAATGACAAAAAAATTAAACGATGTTCAATTTATTTTCTTCTGTCCTTGTGTGAGCGCAAGTATGTGTGAGGATGTGTAATATTGATTTCAAATTCTGGCACAAGGCCAGTAATTTTGAGAGAAGGGGTAAGTCGATTTCATGGACCCCAGTGTTCAACTGGTACTTATTTTTATCGACTCCTTAATGATGAAAGGCGAAGTCGACCTCGGCGGAATTTGAACTCAGAACGTAAAGACAGACGAAATACCGCTAAGCATTT
>NC_068988.1:6142401-6144715 GCF_001194135.2 Octopus bimaculoides
ATATATATATATATATATATATATATATATATATATAATACATTCAAGTCAGCTTGAATCTTTGCTTGCTTGCAATGTTACCCAGCCAAACTGGCACATAATGAGAAAATTCACCGAAATTAACTTACTCCTGAAAGGCAGTAACTGTTACCTTTCGATTAGACATAATCACTTGACAACGATATCATTATGATATTAGACAATGGCTAATATTGTTTTTACGTCACAACCTAGAAATAACAGCAAAATAGTCATTCATTCGCATACAACCATCTTGAACAAAGGACCCATTAAATAATGCAGTTTTTACATATGGTCACGACCGGAGTGTCGAGTGCTTTTGATCATTTTCTTGCTTGATTAAGACTGAACGCATGCAAGGCCGTTTGGTTAAAACGTTCGCATCTCAGCCATGAAGTCTAGGGTTCGATCAGACTGATAGACATCTTGAGCAAGTATCTTTACTAGCATCTCGGATCGACTCCTGTTTTGTGAATGAATTTGAGTAAATGAAAATAGTGTAGTAGCCTAAGAGCTGGATTGAACCTGGAATCCAAGGGTTTGGTTTTGTTATGCTTTGTGTCATGCTGGTTCGGTTTGAGAAATACGTTAAAAAGAATATATGTAGCAGCTCAGATCTCCCTCATTTCTCACGTTGATTTTAACAAGATGGATATTCAATAAATCGGAGAAGTGCAGAGACATCGTCGACTGTGAGTAATGATCCATGAGGATTGAGCGAGGATTTAAAAACTAGCCAACAACAACAAGAGCAACAACGACAACAGCATCACCAATAACAAACACAACAACAAAAACTAAAACAACAACTACGGCAACAACAATAAACAAAAGCAACAAACACGAAAGAAAACAAATAATTAAAAATAAATAATAAAGTAAAAAAAATATGCGAAATAAGAAATAAAGAGAAGACACTCGAAATCAAACTAAAATCAATAACAATAAAACGACCTACAAAAACAACACACAAACAATAGGCCATACATTTATTATGCGTATAATAACAAAATCAATTGTTCACAGTCTTGGAAATGTCATTCTATTGTCATTAATTCCACGAGAACGTCTTGCCACACGCAGCCATTTTTTTCTGTCCCTCCGCCTCTGTCTTTCTGTCTGTTTGCCTGTGTATCTGTCTGTCTCTGTCTCTCTGTCTCTGTCTCTCTCTCTCTTTCTCTCGTTCGCTCGCTCGCTTTCACACATTTACACAGGCACACACAAACATACATACACATATAGATTCATACATACACACATTTTTTTTGCTTCATTGTATTCTTCAAGGACTATCCACAACGAAACCGATCGTCATTTTCTTCACAAGAAAAAGAGAAACAAATACGTATACACACACACACACACACACACACACACACACACAGAAGTATTTGTATATATAAATACGTATATATATATATATATATATATATATATATATATATATATATATATATATATATATATATATTGATATATATATGTATATGTATGTATATATATGTGTGTGTGTGTAGTGTATATACAAAAACACATACATACAAGCATAAGTATGTGTACATAAATACTTATATGTGTGCGTGCGTATGTGTGTGTGTGTGTATACATATATGCATGTATATTTACATATATGTATACGAAATATTGGTTTCCAGTTTTGGCACAAGGCCAGCAATTTCAGGGGAAAGATAAGTCGATTACATAAACCCCAGTGTTCAACTGGTACTTATTTTATCGACCCCGTAAGGATAAAAGGCAAAGCAGACGTCGGCAGAATTTGAACTCAGAACGTAACGATGAACAAAACACCGCTAAGCATTTCGCCAAGCGCGGTAACAATTCGGCCAACTCACAGCCTTACGCACACAAAATACTTAAAGACAGACGTAATAATATAAACAAAAAGCGATAAGCATAAACACATATATGCGTTCTAATTTCCGCCATGTTACCGTCTCCATTATTAAAACCATTTTATTATTCCTCAAATTCCTCTGAGCCGTTCATTCTAGTTTCCCATCATTCTCTGAACTAATCGTCATTGTGTCATAGAATCACTGGTTTTACTGTTTCTGTGCCTCAAGGCGTCCAGTGCTTAATAACTGTGTTGTGTATGTGTTCGGTAAGATCTGCCTGTCTCTCTGTCGGTCTATTTGTATGTATGTCGTACAATCTTCTATCTATCTATCTATCTATCTATCTATCTATCTATCTATCTATATATATATATATATTTATACACACACACACACACACACACACACACACACACACACACACACACACACACACA
>NC_068988.1:6146076-6148420 GCF_001194135.2 Octopus bimaculoides
ATATATATATATATATATATATATATTACATCTATCTACGTTTATATCTATCAACATATCTGTCTAAGCATACGAACATATATATGCTTGCATAAATCTATGTGTATGTGCATAGGTGCAACATATATACATACATAATTACATATGCCGTGATAAAAGGATCCATCGACGACTTCAGCAGCAACAGAAGCAACTACCAATACCACCACCACCACCACCACCAACAACAACAACAACAACAGGAAGAGCAGAAGCAATAACAGCAGCAGTAGTTCCCCAAACGTTGTAACGTAGAGAACAAAATTGAATCACAACGTTAAGGGGAAAAAAAGGCGGAGATTCGTACGGCAAGAGCTAACAAAACGAAGCACGCCATCTTAACAAGATTACGGCGTCCATTTTCTCCTCGTTTATTTGTTATCGAAACTCATATTAGAAAAGAATAAGATTCATTGAAAACGTTTCTCTTCCTCTACCTACACCTCTACGTTCTTTCCTCCTCTTTATTTTCTTTCTTTTCTTCTCTCTTTCCCTACACAAACTTTTGTCTCTTTCAATCTCATCTATTTCCACCCCCTCTTCACTTGTATTAACACTTTTACGTTTTTGTCCAACTTTCATTGATGCCAATGTACATCTGTTCGAGTCACTCTTATCTGTTTTCATTCATTTATTCATTCATCATTCTTTCATTGTCTTCTTTCTTTCTTTCTTTTATCGTTTTTTTCTTCATTGTCAATTTATTTCTCTTACCTACTTTATCTTTCCTCAATATCTAATCTCCCTCTCTCTTTCCCCTCTTTATATGCATGTGTGTGTGCGTATGTTTGTGTGTCTGTGTTTGTCCCCCCAACATCGCTTGACAACCGATGCTGGTGTGTTTATGTCCCTGTAACTTAGCGGTTCGGCAAAAGAGAGAGAGTCATAGAGAAGGTAGTGGATAGAGAAATTAGAAATAAGAGAGGGATAAAAATAGGATTATAAGTGAAGGAGGGAGACAGTAGAGGGGAATATAGAAGAACTATGGCGGTGAGCTGTCAGAAACGTTAGCACGCCGGGCGAAATGCTTAGCGGTATTTCGTCTGCCGTTACGTTCTGAGTTTAAAATCCGCCGAGGTCGACTTTGCTTTTCATCCTTTCGGGGTCGATTAAATAAGTACCAGTTACGCACTGGGGTCGATAAAATCGACTTAATCCATTTGTCTGTCTTTGTTTGTCCCCTCTGTGTGTAGCAGGGACAGACAGACAGATAGACAGTCAGATATTGAGAGAGAGAGAGAGAGAGAGAGAGAGAGAGAGAGAGAGAGAGAGAGAGAGAGAGAGAGAGAGA
Source organism: Octopus bimaculoides (assembly GCF_001194135.2). Taxonomy (NCBI): domain Eukaryota; kingdom Metazoa; phylum Mollusca; class Cephalopoda; order Octopoda; family Octopodidae; genus Octopus; species Octopus bimaculoides. The sequence continues at coordinate 6,147,407 of NC_068988.1, forward strand.
GAGAGAGAGAGAGAGAGAGAGAGAGGCAGGCAGAGAGACAGACAGACAGTCAAACAATGAGAGAGAAAGAGCGGGGGAAGAGGCAGTGAGAGTGAGAGTGGATGGCTTGAGATGCGATTATTTAGCAGGGAGACTGAAGGAAAATATCTAGACAGATGGAGTGACAGAAGTCAGGCATTGGCGGAGAGTAATCTGCCAGCGAGATTTTTATATCCCAGCCCCAATCCCTTGTAACCCCGTTTTCGGATGTTGATAGAGGGAGAATGAAATTCTTGTGAGCTGATCCAATTATACTTCGTTAATCCAGTCAAACTAAACGAAGACAAGCCGAGCCAAGCCAAACCCGGCATGCCGTGTCTCTAAACAAGACAAGCCAAGAAAAACCAAGAAAAAGCCAAGCGCCATTTTTTCCCCTTCCTACGGGAAGCAACGAGAAAGGAGGCTAGCTTGTATGTACTTTAAAGCTAGCTAACTTCTTAACGTTGTCTTTAGTCAGCTTACCTAGTTAGTATGTTACCTAAAGCAATGATGAGATTGTTAGTTAGCTAACTTGTTAGCTAACTAGTAATTTCGATGGATGAGTATGTAGCTTATTTGTTAAATTGGAAGCTAGCAGACTATCTAACAAGTTAGTAGAGTAGCGAATTAGACGTTGTGAGAGTCGGCTTAGATTTGTGAAATATATCGCTGTGTGTAGAGTCGCAATGGCCCAGTGGTTAGGGCAGCGGACTCGCGGGCGTAGGATCACGGTTTCGATTCCCAGACCGAGCGTTGTGAGTGTTTATGGAGCAAAAACACCTAAAGCTCCACGATGCTCCGGCACGGGGTGATGGCAAACCCTGCTGTACTCTTTCACCACAACTTTCTCTCACTCATTCTTCTTGTTTCTGTTGTACTTGTATTTCAAAGGGTCCAGCCTTGTCACACTCTGTGTCAAGCTGAATCTCCCCGAGAACTATGGTAAGGGTGGGTACACGTGGCTGTGGAGTGCTCAGCCACATACACGTTAATTTC
>NC_068988.1:6150284-6151319 GCF_001194135.2 Octopus bimaculoides
CAGTCTTCTTTCAGTTTCCGTCTATGAAATCCACTCACAAGGCTATGATCGGCTCTAGACTACAGAAGACACTGAAGGTGCCACGCAGTGAGACTGAACCCGGAACCATGTGCTTGAGAACAAGATTCTTACCACGCTGCCACGTAGCTTAAAGAACATATTGCTGCTATTTCTAGCCGATGGAGCGACCATGTACAGGCAACGACGTCCCTACCTCTGGTTACATATATGGATGACTTCAGAGGAAAGTCGAGTCCACGGAAGTGTTTATGAGGAGGAGGAGAAGGATGAAGAGTAAGGAGAGGTAGAGTGAGAGGAAAGAAATACAAGGTGGTGGGAGGTTGTATGTTGACAGTACTATATCAAGATGTGATGCAGCATTGGAAGGGCCGCAAGCACACATGCACACGTATACAAACACAAGCACCCACACATATTCACACACAGGTACTGCGCACGCATTCACACACGTACTGCGCGCGCGCGTGTGACATGTGTAAATACGTAGAGAGAGCTTCTAGGTGGTCTTTGAAGCTGCTAGAAATAACAGTGAAATTTTTGAAAAAATAAAGGAACGGCCAGGGTGGAACGCCGGTAGCAGTGGTAGCAGTGGTAGTAGTAACAGCGATAGTAGTAATAGTAGTAGTAGTAGTAGTAGTAGTAGTAGTGGTAGTAGTAGTAGTAGTAGTAGTAGTGACAGCAGCAGCAGCAGCAGCAGCAGCAGCAGCAGTAGCAGTAGCAGTAGTAGTAGTAGTAGTAGTAGTAGTAGTAGTAGTAAGAGTAACAGCAGCAGTAGTAGTAGTAGTCATAATTGTCGTGGTGGTGTGACGGAAGCGGTCGTAACGCTGATGGGTTGGTTCTTATTTGTGTTCTTCATGCTGTGGTTGTTGTTGTTGTTGTTGTTGTTGGTGGTGGTGGTGGTAGCGGTGGTGACGTTGGCGATAGTAGTAGTAGTAGTAGTAGTAGTAGTAGCAGCAGCTAGGTGATAGAGTGGTTCGTATTTGTGTTAGTGGTGGTGGTAGTGGTGGTAGTGGT
>NC_068988.1:6151562-6152680 GCF_001194135.2 Octopus bimaculoides
GGTGGTAGTGGCAGTGTTGGTGGTGGTGGTGGCGGCGGCGGCGGCGTTGGAATTGGTGGGTTTTGTTGTAACTGTTATTGTTGTTGGTGATGATAATGGAGGGTGGTAACGGTAGTAGAGAAAGAGAAAGACAAAGAAATGGGGTCAGGAGTCAGAAAGTTCGGAAGAGAGAGAGAGAGAGAGAGAGAGAAACAGAGAGAGATAGTGTGCGTAAAGTATGAGAGCGGTGGGGTTCAAAGTATAAGAGAATGTTATTGCAAATGGCAGCCGTTGTTACATTTGAGAAGTGACATCGAAGGAACGTCAAAAGGATCAAAATGTAACCCTTTATTGGTAAGGAACGCATTGTGGTGTGATTCTCCAAATCGACGTATATCCCTGTAGAGAGGTAGAATATTGAAGGGTTTGGCGAAGATACTATGTGAGGTTAATTAGTAGAAACGTATTCAGTCGGGGCCGATGGTTTAGTTGGGTTTGAAGCCACCTGACTTTTTACACGAGATGGAGATGGTGGACATGCGCAGAGTTATGAGGCGGTAGAGCAGATTTTCGATCTAGTCCAACTGATTCGCAAAATATGCATTACTTAAAAGAAAGTAAAAAATCTGAAAATCGGTTAAAATAATGTAGTCTTCCAGTCTCATTGCTATGAAGGTATGATGTTGTGGAGAAAAAAATTGAAGGAAAAAGTTACTGAGATTTAAAAATCGAAAAAAAAAAAAAGCTGTATTTTTAGCCAATAGCGAGACAGAAATTTTCAGCGTTTATCGGAGCGGTATCAACTTTAAGGTTGTACCCTGTGAAATTTATAGTTTAGCGTCTGTGACATGATCTGTTCATTGTAGGTTTCTAAATTAACAGAAATACCTAATAAATTCAACATGTATCATCTTACTGTTTCTTTTGTCTCTTCATTGATTGTATGTTTTGGTTATTATAAAAAATTGTTATATTAATATATTTGTTTGCATGTGTTTACTTTATGCGTATTTCAGTATTAGGGTTCCGGTTGATCTGATCAACGGAACAGCCTGCTCGTGAAATTATCGTGCGAGTGGCTGAGCACTCCACAGACACGTGTACCCTTAACATAATTCTCGGGGAGCTTCAGCGTGACA
>NC_068988.1:6152690-6152936 GCF_001194135.2 Octopus bimaculoides
CAGACACGTGTACCCTTAACATAATTCTCGGGGAGCTTCAGCGTGACAAAGAGTGTGACAATGCTGACCCCTTGAAAATACAGGTACAACAGAAACAGGAAGAAAGAGTGACAGAAAGTTGTGGCGTAAGAGTACAGCAGGGTTCGCCACCATCCATTGCTGGAGCCTCGTGGAGATTTAGGTGTCTTCGCTGAATAAACACTCACAACGGCCGGTCTGGAAATCGAAACCGTGATCCTACACCCG
>NC_068988.1:6153377-6154043 GCF_001194135.2 Octopus bimaculoides
ATATATATATATATATATATATATAATCATTAGTGAATTTGTTCACTTTTAACTAATTAACTAATCGATTATTTGATTAATTGCTCGGTCAATCAATCAATTAACTAGGCTTGTCAAATGACATACCTCCGCTACTCCACGACACGTCCTCTCTACCCCAGGCCTCCTCCAACAGACCTTGAACAGACAGAGTATGTCATTGATAAGGTTACGGACGGCGACGAAAGGACCTTGACAAACCTTATTGAACGATCGTGCAATTAATTGGGTAAGTGGTTAGCCAGCTTACTAATAAAAATGAGGAAGTGAAATAGAACCAGTGCGTTTGTGCGTTTTATATAGGCATAACGACCCACCCGAGATACGAAACAAAAATTATATAAACAGATTGATCCGAACATTACCGTCTCTAAGAAATAATATATCTGAAATAGAAACGGTTCCTTACAGAAATATATAAGATAGATATAGGAAACGGTGTAGCATATCATATTGAAGTGATTAGATAAAAAGTAGTGTAACTGATGATTTAAAACCAATTTTAATTAAGCATTTAATGAGAGTAGATTTCACCAAGTGCAGTTTTCGCGAAGCCAGTGTATTAAATGTACTGTGATTGTAATGAATGAGAGCGGTGTAATCGAAATAACAGTCATTAGAGTCCAC
>NC_068988.1:6154053-6156258 GCF_001194135.2 Octopus bimaculoides
TATATATATCTGTGTATGTATATATGTATGTGTGTATATATATATATATATATATATATAAATACATACATGCATATATGTGTATGTGTGTATGTATGCGTGTATGTATGAATGCATGTATGTATGTATGTATTTCTGGATGGGTAATGTATCCCCTTATTCTAGATCGGTTGCCAATGTCTGTCGAAGAGGGACGCAATTTAAACGCTTGGATGAGGGACATTCTCGAGGGAGGAATTTAATACGAATTAGATACATGTATAATAAACACACACGCTCACATGCGCATACATACGCATGTCACAGACACACATTATATATTTATACATCGAGGAAATTAAATATCATGTCTAATTAAACCCTTCGAGTTCTTTTTTTGTTGTTGCTTTATTAATACTTATTTGCTTTTTGATTTTCTTTTTTCCACGGATATATCTTATTTTTATATACCATATCATTGAAGTACTATGTAATATTTTCATGAAGGCGAATATAGTGACCGAAGCGGTCAAACGCCGAAACATATTGCCTCGTGGTCAGCGCTGGTTTTAAACATTAAACAAAATAAGCATGTGCTTAGGGCACCAAAATATTGGGGGTGCCACATATGGTAAATGGTTTTCGGCACGAAAGAAATCACTTTAAGCTTGCTAAGATAGTATTCGGGATGCCTTGTCTCTTCTAAGTATAGAAACAGATGTATCACGTAAGATTTATTTTGATGATCCGGTCAAAGACATTGCAATTCAAAAAAGTAGGAGGAAACTTTTCAAATATAAAGTGGAAGTATACAAAGATAAACATGGCTGTTTGTTGACAAATTTTACCGCTTTGTAAGGATAATTTACCCGATATTTCTGCCGTTCTAATAGCAATTCTGCGTTTGAAAAGATATAATTTAATTTGCATCGTTCAATACACATTTCGACGCTTCTAAAAACAAATGTTTGGTTATAATTATTGTCTAATTATTTTATTCTTTTATTTGCTCCAGTCATTTGACTGCGGCCATGCTGGAGCACCGCCTTTAATCCGCTATGTGGTTGGTAAGCAAGTTACTGACCACACAGCCACTCCTGATACTTACATATATATATATATATAAACCTATGTGTGTGTGTGTGTGCTTGCGCGTATGTATACATAGTTTAAATTACTCAGATAAGTACACACACACACACACACACATGTTTATATACACTCTCTCGCGCGACTTTATTGACCCTCAGCTTTTCTTAGACTACAGTTCCCAGTAGCACACCAATGGTTCATAGAAGATCTGAACTCACAACCTATGGCTACATTAATCAAAACCATAAACACGCGCATTTTATTCTTCTTCATTCCATTTCTCAAAATCTCTTTGGCCTTTTGCCATTTCTTTTTGGCTTTTTTTCACCCTGTATTCATTCTCTTCCCCGGGAACACACACACACACACACACACACACACACACACACACACACACACACACACACACACACACACACACATGTACATAACATATACGTTCACATACACATGCGCATATATGCATTCAATGTATACACAGTGTCAAGTTTAATCGTTGCCCGCACGTGCGTGTGTGTATATTGTTCTGAGAGAAGTCACGTGTAACGACACTCCCTCCTGATTGGATACTGTAATTTTGCGATTGAAATGAGAACACATCATACACAAAGCATATGTTTTTCTCTCTGTTTCTCCTTTTTTGTTGTTTTAATTTGTATTTTAGACACATACACGCGTGCATATATATCTCCGTTTATGTGTGTGTGCATTTGTCTGGATATGTATATATATATATGTGTGTGTGTGTGTGTGTGTTCGCGCGTGATTATGTGGTTGTGTGTGTATGTGGGTCTGTGGATCTGTTTCAATATGTATGTGTGAGCGTTTATATATTGTAATTTTTATCATTTCATGGAAGTTTTTTTTCATAATTTTTATTTTTTAAATGCTAGAACTTAAGCTGTTCTCCATTCGCTAATTCATATATGTACACATGCACGCACATACACACACACACACACACACACACACAGACAGACAGACAGACACACACACACACACACACACACACACACACACACACGTATGTATGTGTATATGTATATATATAATACATAAATATTTATCTATGTATATATATATATATATACAAATATATATATATACATATACATATATATATACTTATATATA
>NC_068988.1:6156372-6156819 GCF_001194135.2 Octopus bimaculoides
ATATATATATATATATATATATACATATATATATGTACACATCGTACACATAGATCGATAGATAGATAGATTTTTGCACTCAAAAGATCTAATTTCGAATGACGCTGAGGTGGACTTGGTTTTTATCTTTTTAAGGTCGATAAAATACGAGGTAGTATCAAAATGTTTCCGGTCTAGTTGTGTTGCGCGCTAACAGATGGCAGCACGCGGTTGCATGCGCATTGAGAGCTAGCAGTGACCTCCATGAGGCAGTGTGCCGTGTGACATTGCTGTGTCTACTGCAGTCTGCGACTTTTGTGATGGAGAGGAAGCCGGAATTCAAAGAGTCAACAAAGAGCCATGCGCTGAAAGTAAATAAATGAAGAGAGAAAGAAAGAAAGATTGAAAGAAAGAAAGAAAAGAAGGAAGGAATGAAAAGGGGGAAAGAAGTGCGTGTATTTGTGTGTG
>NC_068988.1:6156829-6159340 GCF_001194135.2 Octopus bimaculoides
GAAAGAAAGAAAAGAAGGAGGGAATGAAAAGGGGAAAAGAAGTGCGTGTATTTGTGTGTGTGTGCACCTGTATGCATCAGTACATGTCCTAATCATTTGGTACTTTTGCGATTCTTTGTAAGTTTCTTTGTTTCTTTGTTGTTTATTTCGCCGATATATAACAGCGAAATATATACGTAGCTGTGTGGTAATATATATATGGTTGTGTGGTAAGAAATTTGCTTGCCAATCACCTGGCTCCGAGTTCAATCCCACCGCACGGAACCTTGGGCAAGTACTTTCTACTAAAACTCCATAACGACTAAAGCTTTGTGAGTAGATTTGGTAGACGGAAACTGAAAGAAGCCCGTCGTACATATATATAAGTGTATGTGTGTGTATGTATTTGTGTTTGTGTGTGTGTGGTTTTGTGCATGTTTTCCCGCCATCACCACCGCTACCTGACAATCGGTACTGGCTTTTTACGTGCCCGTAACACCTAGCAGTTCGACACCTAGCGGTTCGACAAACTAACCACAGAACAAGTACCAAAGAATAAATACTAGGAGAGACTTATTCGACTATATGGTTCAAAGGGGTGCCACAGCATGGCCGCATTCAAAAGGCTGAAGCAAATAAAAGGTTAAATACGAGAGGAAGTCAAAAATTATCCGCACTTTCGCCATAACATATCTTTATTATTGTTACACGGCCTTCTGCGCATGCGTGACTACAGTTGATGCTATTGTGGTCACGTGATCAAAGTTTGAGCCTGATCGAACCATTTGTGTTTTTGGTTTCACAGTGTAAGCATGGCCGCTCCGAATTTGCGCCAAAGAAGAACAAAGAGCGGGAATCCGATTTCTGGAGAAAAGGGTTGTACGATCACCAGTGCAAGAAATAGTGCTTTACTGACCAACAAGCTGAAGCCAGCAATTGGCACCAAACGCCCAAGCCTATTGTCGAAGAAAGTTTTGTTGTTGCATGACAATGCACACCCAAGGTACAGCCGCCCAGACCGTTGAAACCATTAACCAATTGGATTTTGAGGTGCTGGAACACTCTGCCTATAGCCCAGATCTTGCCCCTTCCGACTATCATATCTTTGGACTGCTCAAAGATGGTTTACGAAGTCGGCGATTTCCTATGGATGAAGATGAGAAGGAAGCGGTGCATAAATGGTTGCACGACCAACTGAAAAGCTTCTTCTTGGAGAGAATACGCAAACTTGTGGACCATTGGACCAATTGCATCGAAAAGGAAGGAGACTATATAGAAAAATGGCGTACTTGGTTATTGTTTATTCCCTGCTTTTGCATAAATACATTGAAAAAGCAAGAGTGAGTATAATTTTTGATTCTCCCTTGTACATGTACAAAAAACTATATACACACACACACACACACAATCCCCCTCTCTCTCCCCTTCTCTCTCTCTCACACACACACACACACACACACACACACACACACACACTCACAGACATGACTGCGCCATATTCTGAAAAGAAAAAAAAAACATCGAAGCTTTTGGTGTCTTAACCATTCTTTGTTTCTTTATAGTCTTTTAATAGTCAAGTATTCCTTTGTTCAGAATATTCTTTGGCCAAATAATAGTTGTGAGATAACAGAAACAATAGAATACGGTACGGAATGGTCGATAGAAATGATTCTTTGGAACATTTTTGCATTTTCGGTTCATATTCTATTGTTTCTTAGACATTATTCAGTTGCGTCTAATATTCCATTTCCGGTTGACGTAACACTTCAAAGAAATCACAGAGAAAAGAAAAAAAAGATCGGATAAGAAAGGAGCCATTATGTGGTCATATGATCTGCAAGAAAGAGCAGCTAAATCTCCCTCAACTACATTTGGGGAAAGTCACAGTGAAAATAAAGAGTAGAACTATATGACAAAATAAAAAGTCAACCAGTATGATTGTGTGGCTCACTTTGTAACCAAATGGATTCTGGTTCAGTGCTACTGCGTGACTCCATGAGCAAGTTTTTGCTGCCTTAGATAGATAGATAGATAGATAGATAATAGATAGATATAAAGAAAGAAAGAAAGAAAGCAAGTGAGTGAAAGAGGAAAGTGTAGAGACGTACAATGAAGACTACAGTGCACAATATTCCCATTCATAGAATGATTTCTTAGGTGCAAAAGCACTAATGCATTCGCGATAGAAAGAATCCTGTCTTTCAGAAATGTAATAATTGTATTTGGGAATGGAATTGGCATCAACCAAGATTGAAAAATATGCCGCACACTTAATGAAATCTCATTTCTTGCTGCAGGGCACAAGTTTCATATTGAAATATTGTAAAATATAATGCATACGTCCCCTGTACTTTATCTATGCTATGTATGTATGTATGGTTGTATGTATGTATGTATGTATGTATGTATGTATGTATGTATCTATCTATCTATCTGTCTGTTTGCTTATCTATCTGTCTCTACGTGTATGTAAAAGTTTGTGTATATGTGTGTGTATATATGTGTGTATAAATATATTCATATATATATATA
>NC_068988.1:6159677-6160273 GCF_001194135.2 Octopus bimaculoides
CTCTCTCTCTCTCTCTCTCTCCCTCTCTCTCCGTGGATGGGTGTGTGTGTAAATGCATACAGATATCATGTTAAATTAGCAATCTCTACATCTACCTGCCATACAGCTTGTCTGAACTCTCTCTCTTTCTCTTTCCTCACTCTCTCAGTACACGCACACACACACACACACACATGTATGTATGTATGTGTGGATATATGTATGTGTGCATGTATGTATTTCATTAGGCATTCTCCTCCATACCTCTTCCAGTCTTACTCATTCTCTGTGCTTCGTGTATGAAAACTTCCTTTAATTAAACCGACACGTGTCAATCCCTCATGTATCAGCCCCGGCTTTATACAATTTCCACAACTTCTTCTCCGTCCATTAGATACCTCGTTTGCACGTGAGGGAACGACTAGGCTGTGAAGGTGTGTTTCGGGTGAGGGTACGACGAATAGGAAGCGATACCATAAAGAAGTAACACACACGCACACACACACACACACCAACACACACACACACTCACATATATATATATATACATATATATACATATAAACATATATATATATATACATATATATGTGTGAGTTTGTGTGTATATATAAGTA
>NC_068988.1:6160842-6162348 GCF_001194135.2 Octopus bimaculoides
ATATATATATATATATATATACGTATGAGTGTGTGTATGTGTTCATGTATGTATGTGTTGTGTGTGTGCGTGCGTGTGTGTATATACACATACAGACATTTACATATATGCATATATATATTTGGATGTGTGTGTGTGTGTGTGTGTACACTCAGAGACACGAAAACATACATTAATAAAAAGAAATTTCACCAATGACTTAGAAGCGCCTCGAATGTGCTATTTAATAATTATAAGGTAATTTGATAAATATATAACGACGCCGTGCGAAACATGTATCAAATAATTTATTCTACTCGCTCTTTGCAAAATAACTTAATTATTTGACAAGAAACCTGATATTTCGGCACAGATATCATAATGGTAGTTACAGTAAAATCACTGGCCTTCAGAGTAGCTTGCAATGTTTGATCTTTCGTTCAAGACTGTCTCATCGCTTGCGTGTAACGCGCTCCGGGAAATACGTATACGTGGTCTGATCAATAAGTATTCCGACTGTTGCCATTGTAACAAAGCTAAAACACTCAAAGTGAAGCCGCTTGGCACATATTGACCTGGAACGCTGCTGTGCATGTGCACTAAGTTTTAGCGTTCTAGCTAATTTCCACCGTTTACAGCAGTGCTTGGAAGGAAGGTGTGTAGCGTGTGATCGTCGCATTGAGCATGACAGAAGTGAAGCAGAAAATCTGCATCAAATTTTGCCAAAAGCTTGCTGATACCTGCTTAGAGGCTGACGCAAAGTTTTCAAAAAGATCTCACCGTTCTCGAAACAATCAAAATTTTTGTACCACTGAAACCCGAGTGCCTTTTTGGTCAACTGAAAGCAGTTTTGGTACAGACTTGGAAGATACGCGTTTCATACCCAAATCTTCAGTGATAACGGACTGAACTGAACCGTAACTAATCTGCACATCCTCTGATAACTCACGGATGGGGATTCGGTGATTTCCCCTCACAGCTGGTTGTTTCAGTATATGCATATGAATGTTTGTGTTTTGTACAAGACTTTTGGTTCTCGCTGTGTATCAATATACATTGGTCTACATGTTTCTTTCTGTTTATGTTTGATTATATATCCCAGCGTTCACTATTTTCCACTCGTTCTGGTCTAACGACTATCCATGTTTGTTTTCATTCGGTTACCTTGTATATCTCCACTGTGCTGTGTTTGTTCCCAACTTTGACCCCTCTATAAATCCAAAATTTTATTTTAGAATTTATGGAAGCAACTGTCTTTGAAGACTCATATTGTTGGTGAATGTTCGAAAGTAGGAGTAGAAAGACAGCTGACAACTGATGAAGGGGCCTTTCTCTGTGTTTATTTGTCCTGTTTTCCATCTTTTCTCTCGTCGTTTACGTATTTAAAGCGTCTGTTTACGTATTTCATGTCGTTTGCACAGTTGGTGACGTCCTGTACCCATATATGCATACAAAAGTGTGCGTATATATATATATATATATATATATATATATATATATATATAGAGAGAGAGAGAGAGAGAGAGA
>NC_068988.1:6165560-6166217 GCF_001194135.2 Octopus bimaculoides
ATATATATATATGTGTGTGTGTGTGTGTGTGTGTGTGTGTGTGTGTGTGTGTGTGTGTGTGTGTGTTGCGTATTTATGCATATGTGTTTTGTATATGTCATAATATTCTTTAAAGTTAAAACTTTCGCACGGTTCGGTTCGTCAGTCATTGCTTTGAGGTCATGTCCTTTAAATTACTCTTTTGTAACTCAATGTATTCCGAGTACGCAAACATAGCTATACACGCACGTTCACATACGAAACAAAACCACGTGCGTACGCACGAATATGAATGTGTATAAGTGTGATTTCGTACATACATATATATATATATGCACACGTATATATTTATACATAGAAGAATATATATATGTATATATGTATATATATGTGTGTGTATGTGTTTGTGTGTGTGTGTACTACAGCGTGTCTATTTAAAGTGTTACCAGATTACTTCTACGTGATATAATTTTAAAATTAGATACGCGCGCGCGCGCACATACTCTCACATACACACACAGACACAAATGCAGTCAAATGTAGAAAAACACTCAAACACACACACATACATACATACATATATATATATATATATATGTATATACATATATATGTATATATATATATATATGTATATATATTATATACATATATATATATATATATATATACATACAC
>NC_068988.1:6166227-6166823 GCF_001194135.2 Octopus bimaculoides
TATATATATACATACACATATATATATACATACACATACATACACACACACACACACACACACACACACACACACACATATATATATATATATATATATATACATATTTATTAATGCAAAATACCATTCCATTTAATGCCATCATTGTGTTGTTATCTCTGACCTTTTGGCAGGGAAAGAGCTGGGCAACTTAGTTGCATTGTTTTAATTTATTATTAATCCTTCTTCTTCTTATTCTTATTATTATTATTAACATCATTATTATCATTATCATTATTATTGTTGTTGGTGTTACATTGTTGTTGCTGTAGCTATTTCTACTACTACTACTACTACTACTACTGCTAATTCTACTATTGTTGTTATTACTTTTTGTTGTTTCTTTGTGTGTTTCTGAGTGTGAGTTTGTCTGCGAACGTGTGTGTGTGTGTGTGTGTGTGTGTGTGTGTGTGTGTGTGGTTCCTGTCTTTGGTTACGTCGCAACGTGGCCCTGGTTTTTGACTTCGTAATTATTACACGCTGACATTTCTGTTTCCCAAAATATCTGTGATGTCTCTTAAGCGCCGTTGTATGTATACATCAGTAGACATGTATAT
>NC_068988.1:6167184-6169180 GCF_001194135.2 Octopus bimaculoides
CTTTCTTTCTTTCTTTCTTTCTTTCTTTCTTTCTTTCTTTCTTTCTTTCTTTCATTCATTCGTTCATTCATTCTTGCTTTCTTTTCTCTTTCTATCTGCCTTCCTCTCTTATTTCTTTTCTCTCGCCTTCTATCTTCCATTTCTTTCCTTCTTTATTACCAGTTTTCTTTCTTTTCTATTTCTTTCTCTCCTTTTCTTTATTTCTTTCCTTCTTCTTCTCTCTTTTCTTCTCTCTCTCTCTTTCTCTTCCCCCTCCCTCCTCTCTCTTTGAATTTTGTTTTCTTTATTTCTCTACATCTTATTCCATTTCTTGTTTGATCTGGTTGGTCCATTAATTAATTCGTTAATTACTTCCTGTTCATATAATCAATTCTGATGATTTATAAACCTCTCCATAAGTGCAAAGACCACCCAAGGTGGTATAAATCAGTCCTAGTTAAGATTACCATAATCGTCTCTAAACCGTCAATCTCTTCCTCCACAGAGGTACCGACTGTTGATGAGCGAGGATAAGTGACAGATGCGGGCCATACATACATACATACATACATACATACATACATACAAGTTGCAATCTGTGAGTGGAACAGTAAAAATATGCAAGACATTTCTCAAGTTCCAAATGTGAATTTGTCAGTGTTAACTACATCTCAAAGATGGAACCTTGTATCTTTGTTGGAAGCCAATTTCCTCTTCGGTGGAAGATTTATAATAATTAGAAATTAGAAGATACATACATACATACATATATACATACATGCATACATACATACATACATACATACGTACATACATACATACGTACATACATACATGCTTTCCAGAAGTTTATCATTTAAATATATATGAAAATGTCTAGATATGCAACTTTATACATGAGAATGGAAACCGGTAGACCGGCTCTTGTGAGTCAACATGACCCGAATAGGTAACCTTAGGAACGAAAATGCTAAAGTAACTCTGTCGCACCTCTCCGGGTCATATTTCCAGTTTGGGGATATAAGTCCCTACTGACCCTGGAGAAGGCCCTTCGAAGGGTTCCGGGCGTTGCATCTTTTTTCCCGCCAACTGACTGAAAATATTTGTAAACGAATCAAACGAATTTAATGCAATTGAATGTTAATATGGTTTGCAGTCTAGGTTCAGTGGGGGCAGGTCATGGCCGGCCGGCCGAGCTGATGGAAGCCTACCCCAGAATATTACTGGTATTTATTGTAATCCAGTGCCATGGAATGCTGAAGGTCAACCTCGGTCAAATGATTGTCTTTATTTCTAAAGGGACATAACTCGATACCAGAATGTCTTAGTCTACCACACTACGAGTCACTCTACTGTGGTAGTAGTAGTAGTAGGAGGAGGAGGAAGGAGGAAGGAAACAAGAAGAGGAGGAGGAGGAGGAAGAAAGTAAGAGGAGGAGGAAGTGGAAGAAAAGAGGAAGAGGAAAGAAGGAGAAGGAAACAGGGAAAGAGGAAAGAAAGGAGAGAAGAGGAAAAGAAGAGAAGGAAGACGAGGACGAAGAGGTGGAGAAGTGAGTAGGAAAGAAGAAAAGGAGAAAAGGAGGGAGAATGTACCAGCAGCAGCAGCAGCAGCAGCAGTAGTAGTAGTAGTAGTAGTAGTAGTAGTGATGTTGCAAGAAATACAACAATCTTGATCGCCATCATCATCACCAGTTACTCTTACAGCTTCTCTTCCTCCTCCTCGTCCTCCTCTCTTCCCTCTTCCTTCTCCCCGCTACCATTCCTCCTCCCTCCTCTCTCTCCCTCCCCCTCTCTCTCCAAGGATGATACACGAAACATATTCCACCCGACACCGTCAGTCTAGACTTGTAATTACCAAGATTAATTCTTCGTGACGGAGAAAGTGTTTCTTTGCTCAAAACTAATCCTTCATTCCCACCACCACCACCACCACCACCAACATCACCACCACCACCATAAGCACCACCGTTTCCACCGTCACCTCCACCGTTATCCAGTACCACCTCCATCATCACCAC
>NC_068988.1:6169815-6171190 GCF_001194135.2 Octopus bimaculoides
CTATCGTCTTAGGGTGACAGGACACGTTAGATGATGCAGACATTTATAGATACCTTCAAAAGCTAGAATAGTCACGGCTGGATTGTCTTTTAACCATAGGTTCTGTTTTGATCATGGCTGACCTCGAGTTAAACACAAGCACTCATTCATGCGCGCGCGCACGCACACACACAAACAGAGACACACACACACATACGCACTCACACACATACTCACACACACACACGGACACACACATGGGAACACTAACGTGCACACACACACACACACGTACGCACATACACATGTACTACACATGTACTACACAAATGTATGCACATACACATTTACGCACATACATACAAAGAGACAGACAGACAGACAAACAGACACGCACACACACACACACACACACACATCCTTACCGCACAATCATATGGGAAGATTAAACAAGACATATCTACTACAACCTACACCACAGCTATTACCACCCTATTTACCTCACCGCTACTATGGTTATTACTGCCACAAACAAAGGAAAAGTGCAGCGTGATTGCTTAGGAGGCTAAATATAGCAGCTAAATCTTTAAATCACTCACTACTGTATTAAAAAGGAAGGGCTTTGATTATATGACAGCAAGGTCAAGGTCGTCTACGTGCAACACAAGAACAAAATTCAAGCTGCTAGAAACAGCAGCTAAATCACATTTATCCTGTCGTAGTGATTAGACGCAAGACGAAAAGGATGGATCATTACGTCATGTCGTCCTAGATACATTTCTCAAAAAGTACCTACCTACCTACCTACCTACCTATCTACCTACCCACCTACCTAGATAGACAGATAGATAGATAGATAGATAGATAGATACATGTTTAAATGTATTATGGCAACTGTCTCACGAACGCTGACGTGAAACTCTGAGTAACAATATTTGAAGATCTTTTGATATATATAGTCAGATAGATGGAATATATATATATATATATATATGTAAAGAAGCATTGGTTATAGAACAGACGTCAAATTCGGGTCAACGACTTTACATACAACACCATCCCTCAAACGTTTAATTATATATAAAAAATCACCACGGTTCACAAACGCATAAAAATAATACATATCCATAAAATCACAGAAGGTAAAACTATATAATCGAATAAAATACAAATAGAACGGCCTATCAAAAATGTTAAATATAAACGGGTAAAAATTCAAAAACTACCAAAAAACCTAATAAACAAATATAAAATAAGTAAAGATTAAAATGAAATAAAAAAAAAATAAATGTCCACCGACTAAAAAAATTTTATCAGACGATTAAAATATTTTTTAAAAATTAAAAAGAAATATTTTTTTTAAATATCTGAGAGAATATTTGGAAAAAGTCTTCGT
>NC_068988.1:6171994-6172544 GCF_001194135.2 Octopus bimaculoides
AGAAAGAGAAAGTGGGGGCTGGGCATGTAAGCAAGCCCAATAGAATGTAGAATTAATAGGTTGGTAGCGACCTGTCTCTAAGTTAAGTTGATTGACAGCTGATTAGGTGGTGCTTACAGCTTAGCGCCTACCTGAACGCACAGTTTATATACACGCACATTAGCTTATACGCACACACCTATATATAACTGGTGTGCATGTGTGTGTGTATGTGTGTGTGTGTGTGTGTGTGTGTGTGTGTGTATTTAATAAGTAACGTGCTAGAAATTCTTTCGCTCTATGCATCTTTACAGCGAAATAACAAAGGATTGTTCATACAGAGATATATGGAGGCATACATGCAGACAAGCAGACAGACAGACACACACACACACACACACACACACACACATATATGCATAAATATAGATATAGAGACAAAAATACACATACATACACACTCACGCATGCGCAGACTTACACACGTATACGTTTGTGCACATGCACATATATGCATATATGCGTGGATATATATATATATATATATATATACATATATATATATATATAT
>NC_068988.1:6172766-6173137 GCF_001194135.2 Octopus bimaculoides
GAGAGAGAGAGAGAGAGAGAGAGAGAGAGAGAGAGGGAGAGAAAGTGGGGGCTGGGCATGTAAGCAAACCCAATAGAATGTAGAATTAATAGGTTGGTATTATAGATAGATAGATTATATTATAGATAGATAGATAGATATATAAATAAATTGGTACATAGACACTTATGTACAAACACTCACACGCACACACACACATATATATATATATACATAGATACATACATATAATTATACATATGTACATCTCTCTCTTTCTCTCTCTCTACACACACACATATATATATATATGTATACACATCTCTCTATATATTATATAAATGTGCATATATATATATATATATATATATATATATATATATATATATATA
>NC_068988.1:6173218-6174923 GCF_001194135.2 Octopus bimaculoides
TATATATATATATATATATATATATATATATGTGTGTGTGTGTGTGTGTGTGTGTGTGTGTATGTATGTATGTATGTATAACGCATGAAGCGGTTATTATTTGGATCTTAACGAAACATAATAAAAGGTGTATTATCTTCAAAATATCGTTTTATTGCACGAATTTTCTCTTAACCAACGAGAACAGCGTTCGTTATTTCAGTGGACTCCTGAAAATCAAAGAAGACTGAGAGTCTTGAAAAACACTGCAACATGGAGAAAGTTCCAGAGTTTCAGGAACTTAATGCCAAAATTCTGTTAAGACTTTAAAAGCCATTACAGAAATGAAAGTTCTACAATATTGATTATTGTACATTGGGACAATGCTAGAAATATATGGAGAAAAGAAAAAAATGATGCCTCTAATTCTTATATTTAACTGGTACAAAGCTGCAATCTGACAAAATCGTTAGAACGCCGAGCAAAATGCTTAGCGCCATTTCGTGCGTTCTGAGTTCAGACTCCACCGAGGTCCACTTTACTTTTCATCTTTTCGGGGTCGATTAAATATTTTAGCCTCTCTATCGAACTTGCTGATCTTGTGTCAAAATTTTAAACCATTATTATCTACTGCAATAATCAATTCTTTTATGAGCCACAAGGGTTCACATAAAATAACATTAAATGACATGGGGAAGAAACTACGTGTATGATGAGAGTGATGATGGTCATATGAAGAGAAACAAAAACTCAAAATAAACTAGTCACTGGGTGATGGCTATGGTTATGATATATCCCGTGTCTGGCAAAAGTGAAATAACTACATTTAAGAAGAAATTGTGATGAAGAGATAACTAAAAATATTGTAGAGAGTAGCAGACTGGAAAGGTAAGTACGTTAATAATGGGAGTAGGGCTAGGAATAGGGACATAGCTAAGCCTATTGTAGAGAGTTGGGCTTGCAATGAGGAGATAACTGCGTCAATGACGAGATTTTAAGGAGAAGGTGATTAAGATTATGGTGGAGCTTGATATTGGCAATGGGGGGGGGGCAATGGGTGGATGTTACTGCAACTGTGTTGAATATATTTCTGGAAATGGGGAAGTAACTCCATCTATAATAAATGTGAAACTAACTAACATAGACGTAAGTGCGTCTGTGTAAGAGCAGAGCTAGCAATGTGGAGATACTATGGCCGAAACAGAGCTTAGCAATAAGGATGATGAGGATGGCAATGGGGAGGTAACTCAGGATATGTACAGAGTAAGGTCGGCAAGGGGGAGGTAATTATGTCTATATTGAGAGTAGAGCTAGTAATGAGGAGATACTGTGGGTGAAGCAGAGGTTGGTATTGTTGAGGAAACTATGCCTCCTATGAGTGTTATGCCGGCAATGGGGAGGTAATTATGTCTATGATGGAGTGGGGATGGGGCGAAATTGGAAATGGGGAAGTAAGTTCGATTATGATAGAGAGCAGAGTTGCCATGGTAATTTCATGCATTATGTGTCGACCAAACAAATGTTCATTGCCTGCAGCTTGAAATCATTTTCTGTATATCAGGGAGAAAAATGTAAAACTCACCCCACAAAAAAAAGAACAAAAAAAAAAGAAAAAACAAATCTAAACAAACGAACGAAAAGTCATAAAATATAATTGCATTAACCATCATAATCATCATCATCATCATCATCATCATCACCGGTATTATCGTCCTCGTCGCCATTA
>NC_068988.1:6175636-6177866 GCF_001194135.2 Octopus bimaculoides
GGTGTTGGTTGTGGTGGTGGTGGTGGTGGTGGTGGTGGTGATAATGATGATGATGATCGTGGTGATGATGATGATGATGGTGGTGGTGGTGGTGGCGGTCGTGGCATCGGCGTTGGTGGTGTCGATAATGTTAATGATGAGGAAGAGGAAAACGGTGAGGGTCGTAGTCGTGCACAATGATGGTAATACTTATGATGTTGATGATGACGAGGAATCTGATGGTGGTGGTGATGATGATGATGATGACGACGATGACGACGACGATAACGGTAACGACGACGACGACGACAATGATGATTATGATTAAAACGATAATGAGAAAGCCAATAAAATATATCATCATCATCATCATCATCAACAGCGTTGCTGTTGATGATGTTCTTGATACATAATCACTATTATTAGAAATACCTTGTGCCATAATTTGAATATTATCATTATTATTATTATTATTATTATTATTATTATTATTATTATTATTATTATTATTATTAACATTATTAACATTATTATTATTATTATTATTATTATTATTATTATTATTATTATTATTATTATTATTATTTTTATTATTACTATCATTATCATCATCATTATTAATATTATTATTGTTATTATTATTATCATTATTATTATTATCATTATCATCATCATTATTAATATTATTATTGTTATTATTATTATCATAATTATTATTATCATTATCATTATCATCATTATTTTATTATTATTATTATTATTATTATTATTATTATTATTATTATTATTATTATTATTATTATTTTTATTATTACTATCATTATCATCATCATTGTTAATATTATTATTGTTATTATTATTATCATCATAATTATTATTATCATTATCATTATCATCATTATTATTATTATTATTATTATTATTATTATTATTATTATTATTATTATTTTCGTCATCGTTATTAGCATTTATTAACACCGTCGCATGCGTCGTCATACCATAATTATCCCCGTGGAAGCGATAGACGGCGGTGCACGAAGCCACCTATGTACACCAGAGATGCATGGATGGCTGCAGGACGTACACCCCCACCACCACCACCACAATTGCACCCACACGCCTCGCCCCGTCGCACCACATACATTCATGCACACACCCCCACCAAACACATGGACACACATTGACATACACAGGCGCACATTTACACATACACGCACACGCTTGTGCACGCATGCACACGTACAGGCGTTGAAATAGATATAGGAAGCTAACGTATGCAAAGAAAATTAGAACTTACGGCGGCAAAACAGACATAACTGCGTATTTGCAGCGCTTTGTGATACGTACAAGCTTAACGATTTGATATTTAGATTGATAGATAGAAAGATAGTAAGGATGGGACGGGTGGATATAGTCGAAATAGAGATAGATTTAGAGGGAGATGGGGTGTGAGGAAAGGAGAGAGGGGAGGAAGAGAAGAAGGAGGAAGGGACATATATCTTGAAAGAGAACGTAAGAGAGAAGGACTAAGATGGAGAAATTAGCAGAAGCGGGTTTCACGAAAGGACAAAGTATATGTAAATCGATTTTATTTACCTCCATATTTCTTTATCTATGTGTGTACGCGTATGTTTGTATATATATATATATATATATATATATATATAACTAATTTAGAGACGAACCTCCACTCTACAACTCAGTCAACGAAGAACTCGTCCAAGCCATGCTGTGAGGCAAATACCATATAAAAACTTATCTAAGATTTTAATCAAAAATTTTAATAATTTTAATAATATATAATATATCATATAAAGAAACATTCATCATAAAAATATTAATCTAAGAATCAAATAACGTATAAATAGGACAGTAAAATTTGATACAATAATATAATGTGTAAAAGTATAAAAGTATAAAAGTCAGGGCTTGTACATAGACTACGCGCGTTTTATGGTTGAAATAGTACTATATAAAATCATAAGAAAATTCTATCCAGCTTCATTAGAACGGGAAAATGATTTTACTTCCAAAATCAGTCACTCTTCAGGTCAAGTTCCTAAAAAAAAATAATCATATACATACATATATAGCTATATACATTAGTTATATACATATATATTATATATTACGAAACTCGGTGTAATATTATACCGAATTTTACTTGTAAGGTTGGAATAAGTCTTTATTCCCTAATAATATTATTATTAGTATAATATATATATATATATATGTATATATATATATATAT
>NC_068988.1:6180733-6181847 GCF_001194135.2 Octopus bimaculoides
CACACACACACACATATATATATATATATATATATATATGTATGTATGTATGTATGTATGAATTTCTGTGTCTGTGTATCTCCCATCATCATCGCTTGACAACCGATGTTGGTGTGATTACGTCCCCGTAACTTAGCGGTTCGGCGACTGTGACCTATAGAATATGTGCCAGGCTGACAAAGAATAAGCCCTTGGGTCGATTTGTTCGACTAAAGGTGGTGCTCTAGTATGGCTGTAGTCAAATGACAGAAACAAGTAAAAGAATAAAAGAATACGCACACCTACATATATATGTATATATGTACGTGTTTCAGTCACTTTGACTGCAGCCATGCTGGAGCACCGCCTTTTAGTCGAACCTATATATATATATATAGGTTTTAAGAAATGGCACGAGGCCAGAAATTTCGGGACAATTTCTACTTCTCTGCTCAACTGCTGCTTATTTTATCGATACCAAGAGGATAAAAAACAAAGTCGACTTGGATCGAATTTGAACCAAAAATATGAGGAGAGATTAAATGCCGATCCGATTATCGACGGGCGTGCTAAAGATTCTACCAGCTAATCGCCTGATATAATATATGAATATACTACATTTTTACATGTATATATCATATAATTTTACGCTGTATCATAAATGCATGTTTATAGAAACATACTGTTAATTACTGATATCCTATGTGGTGTGTATATAAATGTTTTACAACACTTATTCAAAACATCCGTAGATTTAAACTGTATGTATGTATGCATGTGCGAGCACGTACCGAAAAGGTCCTGGCTTAAAGGGTCTCGCGAAAAGGCATAGCTGGAGGCCTAACATTTCGAGTTCTTTTACAGGGTTTAGAAAAACTGAAGGACTTCTGCAATAAATCTGTGAATCTGTGAAAGGAATATTTTAAACAACATCATAATTCACTGACATACCTGTATTTTAGATACTATTCAACAACCCCTTATATATATATATATATAGACACAAATGCAATATATGCATACACAAATACGTATATGGAGATATAAATATAGATATATATGTACATATACATATACATACATATATCGAAATATACATATATACCTATATTTATGTATATACATGTATATGTGA
>NC_068988.1:6182158-6183049 GCF_001194135.2 Octopus bimaculoides
ATATAGTTGAAACTATGTGGAAAACATAATATACAAAGTGGAAAAGAAATGCTTTCGGTTCAGATAGTTTAATATTTTTTTATAAAGGGATTTTTTTAAAACGACATCGATAAAAGATATATATATTAAAAAAAAAACTTCCTTTATAAAACGGTATTAAATTATGTGAAACGAAGGCATTTCTCTTCCACTTTTTATATGTTTTCCACATATTTTCAACTCATAATTTTGCCACGTTGTGTATACTGAATCTCAGGTATTTTGCTCCTTATATATATATATATATAGACACAAATGCAATATATGCATACACAAATACGTATATGGAGATATAAATATAGATATATATGTACATATACATATACATACATATATCGAAATATACATATATACCTATATTTATGTATATACATGTATATGTGAAAATATACACACATACATAAATACGCACACACATATATATGTATATTTATAAGAAAATATATATATAATATATATATATGTACTGACTTCATCTTCATTTCATCCTTTTATGTAAATGTGTATGTCTCAATCCATGTATCTGTTAATCTGTCTATCTATTTACAAGAATATGTGTGCATGTTAGTGCGTATGTATATATATATATATACAAACATACATACATATAAATATGTATATATATATATTTATCTATCTATCTATCTATCTATCTATCTATCTATCTATCTATGCATATGTGTGTGTGTCTGCATGTGTCCCCATCATCATCGCTTGAGGACCGATGTTGGTGTGTTTACGTCCCCGTAACTTAGCAGGTCAACAAAAGCGAGGGATAGAATAAATACTAGGCTTATAAAGAATAAGTCCTGGTTTCGATTTGCTCGACTAAAGGCGGTGCTCCAGCATGGC
>NC_068988.1:6183149-6183551 GCF_001194135.2 Octopus bimaculoides
ATATATACATACATACATACATACATACATACATACATATATATATTATATTCAGTCTTTTCGTATCCTGTGTCTTTCAAAGATTTGAAAAGAATGGGACTGAAACGTAAAAACACATGAACTAGACCTGCGGAAATCTAAAAACAGACAAAACATGGTAATATTTTCATTCGTTGTATATTTGGTTGGGCTATCCTTGCTGAGAAAAAAAAAAAAGAAAAAAAACAGAAACTGCCGATTTTTGAGGCGACTATGATTTCTGATATTGTACAGAGTTTATGATGAATGTTTGGAAGTATAAAGCAGGAATTTGAGTTTACGTGATTGACAAGGGGAAGAATTTGGAAGGAAAAAAATAAAATACATGCATGTATATATATATATATATATATATATATATAT
>NC_068988.1:6183731-6185069 GCF_001194135.2 Octopus bimaculoides
TATATATATAGTTTCATGCATATATACACATATGCATGTATGTTATATACATATTTGATAAGGGGGTGAAAATAGTTGGAGTGAGTGTATCGTGTCTAGATTAGGAATAGTTTGGTCTATGGATGTTTGCGTTGGGGAGAAATGGACGGGAAGCTCCGTGTGTGTATGTGTGAGAGAGAGAGAAATAGAGAGAGAGAGAGAGAGGGGGAGAGACAGACAGTCAAAGAGAAAGAGTGAGGAATGGTAAACGATAATATGTGGGATAGAAGTAGTCAAAGAAAAGGACCGAGAGAGGGAGAGATGGTGATAAAGTGAAAGAGAGAGAGAGAGAGAGTGAAAGTTAATAAGAGCGGGAACGTATATAAGAAAGTGTGAGAGAGGAAGGAGGAGTGAAAGAAATAGACTAGAATGTAAAAAGAGATAGGGAAAATAGAGAAAGGAATACAAAGAATGTTAAACGTATATATGTTAGTATCAGAAAAAGATGGTCAGAGAGTGAAAGTAGGCGTGATGTGAGAGAGAGAGGAGGAGGGATAGAGAGGGAGTGAGTAAGAGTCAGAAAGAGAGAGAGAGCAAGAGTGATGAGACAGAATGATGTGAAAAGAGAGTGAGGAGGGAGGGAGGGATGGAGAGCGAAAGAGCAGGAGGGCGGGTTGGGAGATTTTAGGCACAGAGGAAGGAGGGGTATGAAAATATAAAGAGAGACTTGAAGCACTAATGAAGATATATTTAGCGTTGGCAAGGAAGCGGATAACATTTTGAAATCGAAAGTGAAAGTAGAATGTCGGTTCAAGGTTGTTGCTGTCGTTACTACTGCTATTCCTAAAGCTATGGCTTTAGCTAAGCTGCTGTATTTATTAGTGATGGTAGGCCGAGCAGACCGTATAGATGTGTATGTATGCCTGCGTGTGTTTGTACGCATGTATGTGTTTGTGTGTATGTATGCTTGTGTGTATATGTGTATGTATGTTTGTGCGTGTATGTGTATGTATGTGTGTAAGAATATGCGTATGTGCATGTGTGTATGTATTCGTGGTTGTGAATGCGTAGATGTGTGCGTATATTTTTTGACTTCTTTTATTTGATTTAGTCATACGACTGCGGCCATGCTGGGGCATAGACTTGATGAGTTTTAGTCGAATAGAACAACCCCTGTACTTTTATTGTTATTGCTTTTTTTAAATCTGGTACCTGTTCATTCTATCGGTCCCTTTTGCCGCACCTCTAGGTTACGGGCCTTAAACAGACCAACACTGGATGCAAAGCTGTGAAATTGTGTGTGAAAAACACAGACACAAACACTCGTCTCCTCACACATATACACACGTACACACACAC
>NC_068988.1:6185079-6185831 GCF_001194135.2 Octopus bimaculoides
ACACACACACACACACACACACACACACACGCACACTCACACACACGAAGCGAACTCCTTCACCATACAACCATACCTGTGGCTGTGATGTATGCCTATATGTGCGTGTATGTTTACATGTGTGTGCGTCTGTATGTGCAGTTATCTAACCCTAGGACAGTTCTGATCATCTATATCTATGTCCAGAGGCTTTCTAGACATGGCTCTCTCTCACTATAATTATGGATGTCTTGTATATTAATACATCTAAGATGAATTTAAAAAAAATTTTGCTCTTGTTTAAGTGGTTCTTTGAGAGAGAGAGAAATTTAGCTGCTATTTCTAGCTCATTACACGACCACGTAAGATGGCGGCCCTCATTTGTGTCAGCAGTCTCTCTTTGACATGTCCATAAAACTTCCATCACATTTGATTGGTTTAGGTGATGTCATTCTTTCGATAGAAGATCTGAGGTGAAGGAGGCTTGATGTTGGTTGTTTTGGTGCACGTGCACATATCAGCATGTATATATATGTATATATATGCATCTCTGTATGTTTGTATGAGTGTGCCTGTATCTGCATTTATGTGTGCTTGTGTGTTTATGTATGTATATGTACAAGTGTGTGTGATTATGTCTACTGACGTTTACGTTATGCGTGTCGAATTCATATCTGCGTAAACACCTTAATATTACTATATCTGTCAGTGCGTGTGTGTGTGAGTGTGTGTGTGTGTGTGTGTGTGTGTGTGTGTGTGTGTGTGTGTGTGTG
>NC_068988.1:6186911-6189530 GCF_001194135.2 Octopus bimaculoides
TACATATATAGATAGATAGATAGATAGATAGATAGATAGATATGTACGTGTCTTTTATATATATGCGTGTAAGTGTATATGCACGTATGTGTATAGGTGTATGTGCATGTGTAGAATTTTGTATGTCCCTGTGTATGTCTTTCTGTGTAAGAACACGGCTATGTAAATGTAAGGAAAATTGTATGCGTTTTGCGTATGTTTGCGTTGATGTTCGTATGTGCGCATGCCTATATGTATGTGTGCGTTTATGTGAGATCATGCATCTACGAGTATGGGTATGCAAGTGCATAGATGTTATAATGTGTTTGCTTAGCGTCTGAATATATGTACACACATGCAAGCGCACACATACATACATACATACATACATACATACATGCATACATACATACATACATGCATACATACATACATACATACAAGGGCGTTATGCGTGCGTATAAGAGTGTATATGGTTGTGTGTCTATATATGTTGCAGTGACACAAGGGTGTAAATATGTATGTAATATCTGTGTTTGTTTTTTACGGTGTATGTGTAAGTGACTAAGTATGTGTGTGTGTGTGTGTGTGTGTGTGTGTAAGGAGAGTACATGCATTCATATGTGACTGTGTGCAAATGTATGTGTAATTATGTTCAAATTATAGGACGTGCTTATGTATGTGTATATAGATGTGTGCGTGTTTGTATGTGTATGCGCACGTGTGTGTGTGTGTGTGTGTGTGTGTGTGAGAGAGAGAGAGAGAGAGAGAGAGAGAGAGAGAGAGAGAGAGAGAGATGAAATCAAAGGAAGAAATTGAAATGATTCGATATAAAGAATAAAGCTACAGAATCTAGATTCAGAGAGAAAGAGGGAGAGGGAGAAGAGGAGTGGAGAGAGAGAGGAGGAGTGGAGAGAGAGAGAGAGAGAAAGAGAGTGACAGAGTATGATAGAGAGAGATGGGGAGTGGGGAGAGAGAGAAAGAGAGTGACAGAGTATGAGAGAGGGAGAGACGGGGAGAAAGTGTTTGTGATTGGGAGTGAAATGTAGAAATACAACGATTGGGGAAAAGCAACTGCAAAATGGTAATAATAATAATAATAATAATAGCCAGATAAATGGAATATACAAAGGAATACGTGGAAATATAGTGAGAAAAACAAGCAATGTTAAGATAAGGGCAGAAAGAGAGAAGGAGAAAGAGTGAGAGAGAGAGAGCGGGAGGGAGAGAGAGAGAGAGAGAGAGAGAGAGAGAGAGAGAGAGAGAGGGAGAGAAAGAGAGAGAGGGAAGAATTAAGGGAACAAGAGTAAAAAAGAAAAAGGAGAGGGTAAAATCATAGCGTAAAGAATGGCTGATGACTTAATAAATCCGCCAAGAGGTGGAAAGGGGCTTCGCAATTTTAACATTCTTTTGTACCCGAATTAGGAAATGGTTTCTGAGAGTGCATTAAAGAAAATGATATTTTATTCCAGTGAGAGGGCGGTGGTTAGGAGTTGATGGGCGGCGTGTAGAAGATAGGAGAGAGAGAGAGAGAGAGAGAATAGGAAGAAAGAGTATTGGAGAGGGGCAGGAGGAGGGAGGCAACTGGCTTGTTCGATGAAGGAACAAAGCGCTGAGATTTGAGAGACGAATCTGAAAAGAGAATTTTTTTTTCTGCTACCAACCTCCGCCATATTGATACAATTCTTGTTGGTTTCTTTGGAGGAGAATCTTATAGGAAGATTGGTGGTTGTTGTAACAGGCGAATGAATAGATTGTTCTCATTTCAGAAACAAGGTTTCTCAGTACGTTTATATATGCATGTGTGTGTATCACACACACAAACACACACTCTTACCGCACACGCAAGCACGCACCCACTCGCGAACACAATTACACATCGTTTACCATATATATATACATACGTATATATGTAGGTATATATAAAAAATATATACATATATAGGCACAGGAGTGACTGTGTGGTAAGTAGCTTGCTTACTAACCACATGTTTCAAGGTTCAGTTCCAGTACGGGGGCAAGTGTTTTCTACTATAGCCTCGGGCTGAGCAAAGCCTTGTGAGTGGATTTGATAGACGGAACCTGAAAGAAGCCCGTCGTATATATATATCTATATATATATATATATATACATACATACACGCTCACACACGCACACACATACATATTACTAGCACTCCGTCGTTTACGACCACAACGGAAAAACTTGCTCGTGAAATCAACGTGCAAGTTTTTTAGCTCTTACTTCTAGCAATGTAGTTGCTCCTTGACTCCCAAGTCACGTTTGATTATAGTTTTCCTTTTTGGTGAAACATTGCAACCTGGTGTTTAAATTAATTTTATGTATACACATTAGCGAGTCGCTAAATCATCCATAAATTTGGATAACGAAAACATATACACTTATAGAGAAGCAAGCCGAAGAAAGCGCAGATCGAGCGAACTTAACTGATGAGACAACGGAAATTGCCGAAACTGACGTCAGTATTAAGAATTCTCGATTGGCACTTTTCGGACGATTCAGGTCCCTGTTGGTGTATATCTTTTTCATACACGTGCGTTAACTACAGCATCAGAGCATTTTAGCTCGTATTTCTTGCAGCATATATATATATATATATATATATATATATATATATA
>NC_068988.1:6190769-6191404 GCF_001194135.2 Octopus bimaculoides
ATATATATATATATATATATATACATATATGTATGTATATGTATATAAAGGTTATCAAGGGTAATGGAGTCAACCAGACCCGAATGATACAGGTAATACCGAGTAAGTGGTGTATACCGACTAGTTTTGCCCCAGATGTGGTTGCAACATGAATCGGGGATATAACATGGGTCGTGTATTACCGTGTGTACATATAAAAAGAATGAGATAAAGAGACCAATGGCATAAATAAATGTTTTATGTAGAATGTCTTACAGCTGTTTCAAGGAAAATTCAATGTATCCCTTCATCGGAGACGGTAATAGTAGAAGATAAGGATTATTACATCCTCATACAGATGTAATAATTGTCGGAGCCCTGGGGACAGTGAGTAAAAATCTTGAGAAATACATGGAACAAATAGGGGCTGCAATAAGGCTGGAGCACTTGGAGAAAACAGCACTGCTTGGAACCGCTCGAATACTTCGGAAGGTGCTCGAAAAATAAGGGGTGTTACCTTATTTCACTGGTAGTGAACAACTGACACCGTAGTACATCTCCAGTATTAGAAGCTGTGCAAAGGCAATGATGATGATGATGATGATGATGATGATGATGATGATGATGATGATGATGATGATAATGATGATAATATA
>NC_068988.1:6193067-6194228 GCF_001194135.2 Octopus bimaculoides
CTCCAGTCTGATTTGGCAGAGTTTCTACAGCTGGATGCCCTTCCTAACGCCAACCACTCAGAGAGTGTAGTGGGTGCTTTTACGTGTCACCCGCACGAAATATATATATATATATATATACATATATGGACGATGGTAAGAGGACGACGAGGAGAAATTTTTGATAAAAAAGCGGAGAAGGAGATAAAGTAGTTGTTAGTAATATTTCAATTCGAAACGTGCATATTATTTTGTTTGTCTTTATTATTGTCTACGTATGTGTATATGCATCTATGTGTTTCTGTCTCTGAGTGTGTACGCATGTATGTTTGCCTATTTATATGTCTGAATGTATGCGTACATGTATGTATGCTCGGAGTATATATTTATAGAAGTATATATGTATACCAGTATGTACATATATACATATCTATGTATGTATGTATGTATTTATGTCTGCATACATCTACGTATATATTTACCAATGTTCATATGTGTGCATGCATCCATCTTTCTATGTATCTATGTGTATATATTCGTGCCCGTGTGTGTATGAAAGAACGTGTACATGCATTCTAGCCTGTCCGACTCACCGTCTCTCAAACCCATTATCTCGACACACGCTCTTTCGCTTTTAGCTTCATTAGCAAAACGAAGCCTTGCCTTTTGACATGGTTCTGAAAGCCGAGTAATAACCATAATCATCGTTTCTTTTTCTTCGTCCATGATTGCTAGGTTTACAGTCAGCTCAGATATCTCACTCCAGGGACATAATTGATCGATGCCGTGTCTTTCTAGAACGTTCAATTATTTCTTAAAGACGGATTGTACGGCACGACTGCTGCCCTACCACTGCGTTTCCGCTGCATCTCTGCTGCAATACTACTGCAGCAATAGTTGATGATTTCATGTTACAAATCATCGTATTTTCATCCGTTATGCATTAACTAAATATGGCGGCTAACAGAGACTCGATTTCAACGAATGTCCGACTGCATGAATGTTTCCTAGAGTTACCTTAATTTGTTTCTCCGTCTGCCTTACTGGCTGGCCGTCTATCTGTGCCTTCAACTCTGTCTTAATGGCTCACCACGTCTGCCTGCCTGCCTGCCTGCCTGTCTGTCTGTCTGTCTGTCTGTCTGTCTGTCTGTCTGTCTATCGATACATACATATACATACATA
>NC_068988.1:6195219-6195981 GCF_001194135.2 Octopus bimaculoides
TCTGTCTGTCTGTCTGTCTGTCTGTCTGTCTGTCTGTCTGTCTGTCTGTCTGTCTGTCTATCTATCTATCTATCTATCTATCTATCTATCTATCTATCTAACTTTCTTTATTGGTGGTGAAATAGATGGATAGATAGATAGATAGATTCATCAATTAATTTGTTTGGGACGACGAAGAAAACGATGATGGCTGATGATGATAGTGGTAATGACAATGTTGGAATAAATGAGGACAATGTGAAGAGTAGAGTTGAGATTAGTGTCTAAGACTTGATGCATGTTTCCATTCATTAAGTTGAAATATAAACCTTTCGCTGTGCAGGTGCAGGCGTCGCTGTATGGTAAGAAGCTTGCTTCCCAACCACATGGTCCCGGGATCAGTCCCACTGCGTAGCACCTCGGGCAAGTGTCTTCTACTATAGCCTCGGGCTGACCAAAGCCATTTGAGTGGACTTCGCAGACGGAAACTTAAAGAAGCCCGTCGTACACACACACACACACACACACACACATATATATATATATAATGAGATTCAAGAAATTCTTTTACCTGCTTCTGTCATTTGACTGCGGCCATGCTGGAGCACTGCCTTTTGTCGAACAAATCGACTCCAGAGCTTATTCTTTGTAAACCTAATACTTATTCGATCGGTGTCTTTTGCCGAACCGCTTTATATATATATATGTGTGTGTGTGTGTGTGTGTGTAATTGTGTGAGTTTATGTGTCTGTGTTTGGCCCCCACGCCACCTCACCCCACTCC
>NC_068988.1:6197818-6199373 GCF_001194135.2 Octopus bimaculoides
TTATTATTATTATTATTATTATTATTATTATTATTATTATTATCCTCATCGCTTGCCCTTTGTCTCTCTTTCTCTCAACTCCCCCTGTTCTTCTCGTCTTTCATATTTCTTTCTTGTTTTCTTCCTTCTTTGCTTTTCGTTCCCTCAGTATTTCCAGCTTCTTTCTTCTTGTTTTCTTTCCGCATCCCTCCTTCCCACGTCCATATTTTCGCTCATTCTCTACTACCGTCTCCACCACAATCTTTACCAAAACTCTCTTTAACCTAACACACTACACAGTCTTGCACATGCAACTACTGCATTGAATACCCAGACCCGTGGCCCCCTGTGTATCTTTTCAGTGCGTCCATATTTCAAAGCATGCTTCTCTGTCAAGAAATACAAACAAGACACACGTAGTAGTATCAAAATGAATTAAGTATCAGTAGATTAAGGAAATCTGCTTTAATCCACCATGTAACTTGAACGCTGCCACCAGCGTAGCTAGAAATTTTCTGAATCTAGTAACATGCATTCCATCGACTCACAAATACAGCAAGCATTTTCACCCTTTTAACATTAACGTCAGCTATTCTAGCATGGACAACTTAGTTGTCCCTGTAATTGAAATCTCACAGCCAATTTCTACCTCGTGGAAACCCTCTATTTGTTAATTTACTGCATTTGTCTTTCCAAAACAATGATACACTGAACATCTGTAACGGGCCTTATGGGTATTAAAGGCAATCGCATGAGAGTGACTGCAAACACATTCAACGTTAGTTACTACCAGCATCTATACTCATTCTGAACAAGAGACAGTAAAAACATCATTGTTATACTCTAAGTCGTTTGAACACTTAGGAACATAGGACTTAAACGTCTTCTATTAACTTAAGGCATCTTCAATAAAGCCATTGTGAAACTTTAGAGGATCATAAAAATGTTGGATTTATTTGAGTGAAACATTTTTGATATTAAAAGAGCCAAAAGCGTCACTTGAATTGAGATAAAATATATAGTCTAAATGCCACCATTGAACGAGATTCCTTCCTGAGGTCTGTGAGTGAAAGAGCTATTAGTATACATCCACAGCTAGCAAGTCTCAAAAGGGGTACGGAATAGTGTTATTATAACTTGATTAAAATACACGCAGGTAGGGTTGTCTTCCTTACACCATAGAGGAGATTAAGTAGTTGGTGTTACACATGGTTTTATACACCGAACAATGCCGGATTGAAAGCATATGGTTTACGCGCGTGAAAGTTCAAGGCTGTGGTGCTTGCTAAGTGATCGTAAGTTCAACGTGTCTTTATCTAACACCGATGAACAGAAGAGATGATTAGGTACCTTCTTCTCCTTTATTCATTGTATCTTTCTTTTCGGCAGTTTCTAAGTCATTGCTAAATTTAATGTACAAACTATCTCAAACGTTTACATGTATATATAGATATGTACTACGTCCGTACATATGCTTGCATGTATGTACGTGTGCATGTATGTATGTATGCATGTATGTAAGCATGTATGTATGTGTGCATTATGTATGTATATATATATATATGTATATATATAT
>NC_068988.1:6199879-6203444 GCF_001194135.2 Octopus bimaculoides
ATATATAATGGACTCTCCCGACGGTTTCAACGTATGAGGATCCGATAGCCTACTCTTTCTTTGTCAGTCATAATGCTGATGTTGAATGTGACATTTAAGACCCAAGAATGATTTTCAAAAGAGCTCACAGATCCTGCAAGTATGAGCATCACGGGGCAGTACAGGTGGTGTATTTGCACCCGCTTTTCTCCTTTGCCTTGCACCTCGAAGCCTGTTAATGCTGGTTGCAACAAAGTTTCTATATATGAACTTTTTCTATTTCTGTGTTCCTTTCTGTTGAAGAGCGTAGGTTCGAAACGTAAAAGACTTTCTCACTTCCCGAGCGTTATACTGATATATCTGTTTGTTGTTTACGCACCTGTCTTCATCTTTTGCTTTTTTGTAAATTCTCACTCTATACAAGTATGTATGCATGCATGTATGTATATATGTATGTATGTAGGTGTGTATCTATCTATACGTACATACACGTACACATGTAGACACACACAAAGACACAAAGTATATGTTCCCATTTGACGATCGCATGGACGCGAAAGTAGGGCGTGCGAGAGAAATTCACTTTAAATGAATCATTTCTTCTTGTACATGTATTGACTTTTCGCTTCTTGATTCGGTTGACAAAACTCAACATTTGAAAAAGATTAATTGCATGTCTGTGTGTGTATGTGTGTATGAGTATAGGTATGCGTGTGCGCATGTGTATGTGTGTGTGTGTCAGTATGAGTATGCGTGTGCGCATGTGTATGTGTGTGTGTGAGTATGAGTATGTGTGTGCGTATGTGTATGTGTGTGTGTGTGTGTATAAATGCGTCTGATTGCTTATGTATGAATATAAGATTATATGTGTTTGCCTGTGTCTGTATCTGCATGTGTGTTTGTGTGTGTGTGTGTGTCAGAGAGAGAGAGAGAGAGAGAGAGAGAGAGTGAGTATATATATATGCATTGCATTTGTATGTATGTATGTATTTATGTATGTATGTATGTATTTATGTATGTATATATGCAGATATGTATGTTTGCTTGTGTGTTTGTATGTGTGTGTATGTGTGAGAGAAAGAGAGTATATATACATGCATGTTTGTGTGTGTGTGTGTGCGTATCAATGCGTTTGCTCGCTTTTATATGTATGTATGTATATATGCATGCATGTATGTATGTATGTATTTATGTATATATGCATATATGTGTGTTTGCCTGTGTCTGTATTTGCATGTGTGCCTGTGTGTGTGTATGAGAGAGAGAGAAAGAGTATATATACATGCATGATGGGGTGTGTGTATGTATGTGTGCGTATGTGTGTGTGTAAGTGAGTGAGAGAGAAAATGAGCGTGTATATGCATGTGTGTGTGTGCGTGTGAAGAGTTATGTATAAGGTAGTTGAGTGTTTGTGGAAGATTTTAATTTTATTCATTTGTATATTTATTTTTGGAATGACCCAGTGAATTTTAAGACGCCAAAAGAATTGATACATTAAATCGATATCGTCAAAATCATTGAAAAGGTAACGAAGTTTCCAGACGTATTTCATTCATATGTATTTATTTTGTCTATCTTGTCTTCGTTTTAATTAATCATTTTATTTAGTCATTTATTTATTTATTTATTTAATCAGTTGCTTAATGAATAAACTTTTTAAAGAACTACATGAACATTGATTTTTGTTATTTTTTGAAATTAAAAAAAGAAAGAACAAATAAAAAAAATGGCGACCATATTTGAAATACAAGACATAAATGAATCCATTGAGACAAAGACAAGGAGAAAACGAACGAAGAATGACGACACAAAAAGAGATGGTTTTGATAACATGAAAACAATTAAAGTCGTCCATTTTGAAGGCTGCTGCTGCCGCTGCTACTGCTGCTACTACTACTACTACTACTACTACTACTACTACTACTACTACTGCTGCTGCTGCTGCTGCTGCTACTACTACTACTACTACTACTACTACTACTACTGATGATGATGGTTTCAAATCTTGGTACAAGGAGAGCAAGTTCGGGGGAGGGAGTAAGTTGAGTACGTCAATCCCCAGTACTCAGCATGCACTTATTTTATCGATCTCGGAAGTTTGAAAGGCAAAGTCGACCTCGGTGCCATTTGAACTCAGAACGTAAAGCCGGACGAAATGCTGCTAAACAGTATACCCGATTAAAGGAAATCTGTGAGGCAAACATAAATTGAAAACAGAACACATAGGATATCGCGGTACACGTGTTTCAAGCTTTATAAACAATCTGTTATTACATCACCATAGGTATATTATTGATATAAAAGATGGTTTAAAGCTATCTTCAACCGCAAACATTGTTAGTCCAAAGATTACATCACAAAAGAAAAAGTACACTTAATATTATCCATTATAATAGGTTTATCACATCCCTTTAAAAAGGTATATATATATATATATATATATATATATATATATATATATATATATATATATATATATATATATATATATATATACATACATGCATGTATATGTATGTATATTGGTATTTAATAGGAATATTATTGACAGTGATTTCGGAGTTACGGTCAGCTAAGCCATCGTCGGACAATCGCTTAATGTAACATGGTTTTATATAACTGAACATAAAGACAAACATGAATGCGTATATGTTTGTGAGTGTATGTATGTATGAATATGTATATATGTATCCATATATGTATGTATATGTGTCTGTGTGTGTTTTACTTTATTTTCAAGTACATCAGCATAAAAGTATGAATTGCAAAGTTTGGTCTATGATTATTCACATCTAAGGCAAACAAGCATTATACTCAGAACCACAGATTTGTTTGAATGGTACATTCTGCCGAATGCGCAATTCAACGGATTGAAAAATGAATAATCTCTCAAATGTAAATCATTATTGATTACTTTTCAAGTGAATACATGATTGATGAAATCATACTTCAGAAATGAAATCTTTGTTGTATTTTCTGAGAAAGAACGCATGTTTATGTGAAAGAGTTGAAATTTACTTAGGATTGGATTACGATGACAAATAATAGGAAGTTTTTCTGTAAGACAGAGGTTGCAGTATCTGGGCTATAGGCTTATTTCTAAATATTGAGACTTTATCTTATATTGGATACGTTGTTGTTATGTTGTTGGTGGTCTCTCTGAAGCTATAGAATGTTTTCAGGGAAATAATAAAAAAAATAAGGACAGAAAAAGAAATAAGATGGATTTTATTCACTGCAAAAATTTATTTAAGCATCTAAAATAAGAAAAGAATTAAACGTGGATTCGGATTCTGAAGAAGGAAATTTTATTTTTTGGGAAGCTGAAACTAAAAATTGGAATTTTGATAAATTGAAACAAAGCATTCAGAACTGAAAAAAAAAATGATAATAATAAAATAAATTTTTAAAATACGCGTAAGTAAGGAAGAGAAAGTTACTGCAATTCCTTGCATTAAAATATTGTCTTTTAGCTGATTCTTTTTGTATCAAAGCTACAAATATTCTTTTATGAGAATCTTAGGAGAAAAAACAATTGCAAGTTTGATAAACTAGAATAGAGTTGAAAAAAAAATTACGTGAAAAT
>NC_068988.1:6204263-6204932 GCF_001194135.2 Octopus bimaculoides
TATATATATATATATATTATGCGTGTTTGTATGTATGCATGTATATGTTCCTCTCATGTCGCTTTTATAAGTGAGTAAAGGTGACGCTTTCAGCGCATCAAATCGAATTACATAGAAAGAAAACCAGTGCTAACATCATATCCGAAAGGCTTTCCCGATAAAAAAAAAGAATTCATACTACTACTACTACTACTACTACTACTACTACTACTACTACTGCTACTACTACTACTACTACTACTACTACTACTACTAATAATAATAATAATAATAATAATAATAATAATAATAAGAAGAAGAAGAAGAAGAAGAAGAAGAAGAAGAAGTACAACAACGACAGCAGCCACGACGAATGTTCAAAATTAGAAAATAATATGAATAACTAAATAAATAAATAAACTAAAAATAAAACAGTATTCGCTGACAAAAACAAAAACAACAACAAAACTTATAAATTTATCCTCTGAAAAATCTGGCGTTTATCTTTTTTTTTTTTACTGGAGTTCTCACCATCGTCGTCATCATCATCGTCGTCATCATCATCATCATCATCATGATCCTCCTCCTCATCATCATCAATATCATCATCATCATTGTCGTCGTCGTCATCATTATCATCATCACCATTATCATTCTCGTCGTCATCATCATCCTTGTTTTCTTCTCCTT
>NC_068988.1:6210336-6212050 GCF_001194135.2 Octopus bimaculoides
TATACATAAATGCATAATACATACATTCATACACATAGGTAAATATACATACATACATATACACATGAAAAATAGAAGCGACATATACATACATACACACACACACACACACACATATATACAGAAATAGATAGATAGATAGATAGATAGATAGATAGATAGATATGCATGAGTACATAAAAAAACAAACACGGATGCTTAGATACGTGCATATATACATGCATATATACATACATGAACACACACACACACGTACATTAAAAGGAGGACAAGAAAACTTCAAACCCATAATTTGAACCCTCAGCCGGAAGATCCCAAATCCGGGACCGAATGACGGATTATTCTGAGAGTAACCGCCGGCTACATACATACATATATCACATGTGAAGAAGGGCAATGAATTCATTCTTAGACACACCAATATAGTGGAGTATGAAGAACAGGCTGGTGTAGGGACAGTCATGGGGGTAGAGTATGCCCCACCCCTTCATCGTTTACTCTCCATTTCTTTTGGGTCGACATCATATCACACATCCTAACCATCTCCCTCCCCCTTGCCCACCCCAAGTCCGACATCCGCTAATCTATTTGTTCTTATCAAAACAAAGATGGTTGCTGTCATACAGTTATTTACATTTTTCTTTTTGTTCTTTAATACGATTCTTGTAATTGTTGTTGTTGTTGTTATTGTTGTTGTTGTTGTTGTTGTTGTTGTTGTTGTCCTTGTTCTTCTTGTTCTTCTTGTTCTTGTTCTTCTTCTTCTTCTTCTTCTTCTTCTTCTTCTTCTTCTTTTTCTCTCTTGTACTGTATAGTCCTTTATTGATTTTTGTTTGAGCTTGTGACCGATGACGATTTACTATTATTATTATTATTATTATTATTATTATTATTATTATTATTATTATTATTATTAGAAGGAAGCAAGCTGGCAGAATCGTTAGCACACTGGACGAAATGCATAGCGGTATTTCGCCCATCGCTACTTTCTGAGTTCAAATTCCCAGTTAGAATTCTCTTCAGGTCGAGTAGTCCATCCCGCTCAAAAGGTCCCTGAATAAGGTTTGTTTAAGGATGTTGAGCAAAACACTCATGTTTCCAAAGCTGAATTATTCAAACCCCAAAGAATTCCTCTCAACACATGGCTATGATGCTCCCCCACTACTTCTGCTCATGATCAGAGATGCACATATCGTCAGCCACCAAGGGACATGCTCAACTGGTTAAGGTCAAACAAATGACAAGCAAATCTGTGGTATTGAGCAGAATATTTGCTGTAGCCCATCTTTTATACCAAGACAAAACAATGTACATGATAACACTTCCAATCAGTTAAGATCAGAAGCCATGAGAGCCACTGCCTGGTACTGCATCCGGGCTATTATGATTATTATTATTATTATTATTATTATTAAGGTGGTTAGCTGGCAAAATTGTTAATGCGCTTGAGATGGGGTACAGCAAATATTCTGCTTAATACCACAGATTTGCTTGTCATTTGTTTGACCATAACTAGTTTATGCGCTTCATGAAATGCTTAGTAAGTAAATATGTATGTATATATGTATGTATGTACATACATATATACATACATGGATGGATATGAGTTGAACCTCGTAAATGGCGAGATAGAAATGCATATATATATATATATATGCATGTTCCTTATTCTAAATATATATATATATATATATATATATATATATATATATATATA
>NC_068988.1:6212120-6212464 GCF_001194135.2 Octopus bimaculoides
TGTGTGTGTGTGTGTGTGTATATATATATATATACATTTACATATATATATATATATATTTTGTGTGTATATGTGTATGTATGTGTGTGTATATTTATACGTATATATACATATATGTTTATATATATGTGTATATATGTATGTATATATATACATACATATATATGAAAGTGTGTACATACATGTACATATATATATGTATATACTCATATATTGTTTGTATCGCACGATCAAACGCACCCGTTACCTTTGCAAGTAAGATTTGAACTATATACCTATATGCATATATACATACTTACATATATATATGCATATATATATATATATATATATATATATATATA
>NC_068988.1:6213834-6215734 GCF_001194135.2 Octopus bimaculoides
CGGGGAAGAGGATAAGTCAACTACATCGACCCCAGTGTTCGACTGGGATTTCCTTTATTGACCCCGGAAGGGTGAAATACAAAATCGATCTCAGCGGAATTTGAACTCGGGACTAAAGACTGACGAAATGCCGCTCAGCATTTTGCTCGACGTGCTAACGGTTCTGCCAGCTCGCCGCCTTTATGGCTTATAAATATTCTTTTCTACTCTATGCACAAGGCCCGAAATTTTGGGGGAGGGGACCAGTCGATTAGATCGACCTCAGTACGCATCTGGTACTTAATTTATCGACCCCGAAATGATGAAAGACAAAGTTGACCTCGGCGGAATTTGAAATCAGAACGTAAAGACAGATGAAATGCCGCTAAGCATTTCGCCCGTCGTGCTAACGTTTCTGCCAGCACGCCGCTTTACAGATACAAAATATTACTAAGATGAGGTTGACAGGGTATACAAATTTTAGTTTTACGAGCCGCCTTCAGACTTGAATGCGACTTTATTTTCTCGACCTTGAAAAGATGAAAGGCAAATTCGACCTGAAAGGAATTTGAATAGAGTTCGGAAATGCGCTTGCCCAAGGTGCCACGCAGTGGGACTGAACCCGGGACCATGTGGTTAGTAGCAAGCTACTTACCACACAACCGATCTGATAACATTTTTTTAACAAATCATACCATGCCTATTTAGGGGGCCAAAAGTCAACAATGCGTTAAAGTATTGAATCAAAAAGATCTAACCCTTTTAATCCAATCTCTTGTCGCCACATAAACTCAATTTTTTAGAGGGAGAGATAACCCAAATTTTTAATGGCAATTTTTTAATGGCAATTTTTTTATGGGGGTGAGATAATCAAAAAGTACTCGAATTTTCAATAAACCCCCATGCTAAAAGCTTTCTTCTCATATCCATTTCTTTTGTGAAAATTACAATCAATAAATAATCTTTAA
Organism: Octopus bimaculoides; assembly: GCF_001194135.2. Lineage (NCBI taxonomy): Eukaryota > Metazoa > Mollusca > Cephalopoda > Octopoda > Octopodidae > Octopus > Octopus bimaculoides. The sequence continues at coordinate 6,214,782 of NC_068988.1, forward strand.
GTATTTAAAATAGGGAGTTACTTTTCAATCCCCTTGTACATAGGCGCATGCGTGACTGTGTGGCAAGAAGCTTGCTTCCCAACCACATGGTCCCGGGTTCAGTCTCAATGTAGTGCGAGTATTTTCGACTATAAACTCGGCCGACCGAAGACTTGTTAATGGGTTTGGAAGACAGAAACGAAGCAACTCGGACCTATGTGCATATATCTATTTTTGTGCGTCTTTATATCTGTCTTTGTCCCTCACCACAAACTGGCAATCGGTGTTGGTGTGTTAACATCCTTGTAACTTAGCGGTTCGGCAAAATAAACTGACAAAATAAATACAAGATTTATCATTCAACTAAAAATTCTTTAAGGCGATGCTCCATCATGACCACAGTCTAATGGCTGAAACAAATAAGAGATTAGAAATAAGAAATAAAAATAATATATGATAAAATAAGACTGAGAATATTCTAATATATTATGATTTATTATAATGTATTATAATATATTCATAACACGAAGCTTTTTATTGTATAAACTTTCATTACGTTTATATTTTTCATATTATTTTCATTTCTGTTTTTTTTTTCTTTTTCTTTTTCCATGGCTGCCGTTGCTATTTGATGTTGATGAAAGGAAATTGGGAAATGGCCTCCAAGAAAACATTGGACCGACTCCCGGCGTCACGTCACTTGGCACCGGGAATAGTCCTAAACCCTGTAATTTGAAGAACGATCACACACTTCTTGAAATGAGTCAGGAAATAACTGAAGACACGTGAAGTTGGTTTCGTTTGGTTTTGGCTAACAGCAATGGCGGAGCGGACGGCGGGAGAGGGTGGAGGAAGTGGCCGAGGGTGGTTTAAGGAACAGGATGACTACTACTACCACCACTACCACCACCACCACCAATACTGCTACTACTACCATCAACACTCTCATCATCATCATCATCACCGTCGTTGTT
>NC_068988.1:6216321-6217414 GCF_001194135.2 Octopus bimaculoides
CTGTGCAGAAGCCCGTCGTCTATCTATCTATCTATCTATCTATCTATCTATCTATCTATCTATCTATCTATCTATCTACCTACCTACCTACCTACCTATCTATCTATCTATCTATCTATCTATTTATCTATCTACCTGTTTGTCTGTCTGTCTGTCTCTTTCACTCTCTGTCTCTCTCTGTCTCTCTGTCTCTGTCTGTCTGTCTCTCTCTCTCTCTCTATCTATCTATATATATATAGGGATAAAAATCCAAATTTACAAGTAAAAACTCAATTAAATTCAATTTATTAAAAATTAAAATTAAATTAAGTTTCACAGTATAAAATATATAAATATATAGTTTTAATTGGTAGTGGGATGATGAAATTGTATGCTGAAAAATAAATCAAACAGCATTTCAACTCTGTGTATTTGGTATTTACTTACTAGCTCTTGTATATGTATATACATACAATCTCTCCCTTCCCCAGCTGACAGTTCTTTTTGTAATTTTTCGTGACAGAAAATACACCTTTTGTGGCAGTTATAACGAAATTGCTTTCTTATATCAGAGTAATAAGGCGTTTCAATGCAACATCTTTACCCCCGGGAATTACCGGGTACACTAGCTAGTATATATATATATATATATATATTTGTGTGTGTACGACGGGCTACTTTTAGTTTTCGTCTGCCAAACATACTCACAGGGCTTTTGTAAGCCTGGGGCTATAGTAAAAGACACTTGCTCAAGTTACCCTGCCATGGGAATGAACTTGGAACCTTGTTGTTGGCCAGCGAGCTTCTTATTTTTTTATTGCCCACAAGGGGTTAAACATAGAGGGGACAAACAAGAACAGACAGAGGGATTAAATCAATTACATCGAGTCCAGTGCGTAACTGGTACTTAATTTATCGACGCTGAAAGTATGAAAGGCAAAGACGACCTCGGCGGAATTTGAACTCAGAACGCAGAGTCAGACGAAATACCGCTAAGCATTTCGCCCGGTGTGCTAACGTTTCTGCCAGCTCGTCGCCTCCTTACCACACAGCCACGTACGTCTAATCATTTCATGGAGAATCATTCGTACGCATTGCGCTTATATTTCATTAA
>NC_068988.1:6218036-6220799 GCF_001194135.2 Octopus bimaculoides
TGTGTGTGTGTGTGTGTGTGTGTGTGTGTGTGTGTGTGTGTGTGTGTGTGTGTGTGTGTGTGTGTGTGTAGTGTTAGGTGTGGTGTACAGAAATTGAATATTGAGAAAAAAAGTCGTCAGAATTTTGTAAAAGAAAAATCCTTTTTATTGCTTTATTATTATTAACGTTTTCGTTCCTTTCTCGAACTTGTCAAATACAATTTTGTGAATGGACAAACAGCTTGTTCATTTATATAAAACAGTTGTTTTTTTGTTTTTTGGTGGGGGATGTTTAGGTGAAGAGAACATTGTTTTTGTTTTTTGGTTGAGGTTCCATGACAATGGAGATATATAGGTAGATAGACATACGCCATAGAAACCGGGAAACCGGGCCCATGAACATGGCTAGGTTTGAAAGGGCGACGTTTATCGTTTTTTTCTTCATATATACTATATGCTCTACATGCTACATTAATATTATAGGAATATAAATAAAATATTGGAATTCCTTTGAATATATATATAGTATAAGTCCTGGGAGCGATTTGCTCGACAAAAGGCGGTGGCCGTAGTCAAATGACTGAAACAAATAAAGGAATATATATACAGGGGTGGGAGTGGCTGTGTGTTAAGTAGCTTGCTTACCAACCACATGGTTCCGGGTTCAGTCCCACTGCGTGGCACCTTGGGCAAGTGTCTTCTACTATAGCCTCGGGCCGACCAAAGCCTTCTAAGTGGCTTTGGTAGACGGAAACTAAAAGAAGACCGTCGTATATATGTATATGTATATGTGTGTTTGTGTGTCTGTGTTTGTCCCCCCAACAATATTAAATGTTTCAAAATTAAAAGCCTTTTTAATGACAAGAAATAATAATCTCTGTTCTGAATTAAGCTTGCCATATTGTCCATCACCATGATTGGTTTGTTTGCTCTACTTTTTAGTTGTTTTTGTTGTTGTTATTGAAAAGCGTTCGACTGTGAGTCAGAAGCGATGCGAAGATAATGCTATGTAGTCATTCCTCCTACACATCACATGACTGTTTGATTGAAAGCAAATAGAATTTGACCTTCATGAAAATAAAATTGCCTTCAGCGAAGGAAAACATTTCAAATATATTATTGTTATGAATATTATTGGCTCACTGCAAGAATTCTTAACGTGTCTGGCGAAATGCTTAGCGGCATTTCGTCCGTCTTTGTGTTCCGAGTTCAAATTCAGCCGAGTTCGACTTTGCCTTTCATCTTTTCGGGTTTGATAAAATAAGTACCACTGGGGTCGATGTACTTGACTCATCCCCTCCCCCAAAATCACTGCCCTCGCCGCAAAATTCGAAACTGTTGTTGTTATTGTTGTTGTTGTTGTTACTATTATTATTATTATTATTATTATTATTATTATTATTATTATTATTCAGTAGTTTTATTTTTATATCGTGCTTTCACTTCACTACCGAGCGCAGCTCTGTGTGCCTTGGGTATGTGCTGTGGTTTGCTGTGATGCTCTTATGGTTACTGTATTGAAAGTGTTTTGCGTAGGATGTGTGCAGTGCCCAGTAGTGCAATTTTTTGTATGTTGTATATATTTTTACGTCCTGGTGCTTTTGTTGTGTATTTGTCTGAATATTTTTTTATCATATCTAATGCGCCCCTTATGATAGGAGTTGTTTCTGTATTTAAGCTTCCACATTCGAGTTACCTCTATTTCTAAATCTTTGTATTATTATTATTATTATTATGATTGAGTGAGAGAGCAGTGCATGCCATCAAAATGGCACTGGGGTAAAATATACGAAGCCCAGTATACCCATTATGACTACCCGTTTGATAAGGGTACACCAAGCACATGCATCACAACCATATGTGTGCGATATGGAGATCTCATATCAAGATAAACAGCACATGACCTCGCAGGTGGGGCCCAGTTAGAATTTTCTTCAGGTCGTGTAGCCCATCCCGCTCAAAAGGTCCCTCAATAAGGTTTGTTTCAGGATGTTGAACAAAACACCCATATTTCCAAATGTGAATTATCCAAACCCCAAAGAATTCTTCTTAACACATGGCTATGATGCTCCAAGGCGGCGAGCTGGCAGAATCGTCAGCACGCCGGGGTCGATAAGTGAAGTACTACTGAAACACTGGAGTCGATGTAATCGACTAGTCACTCCTCACTAAATCTCAGCCCTTGTGACTTTCGTAGAATGGATTATTTGTTCTTGTTGTTGGTATTCACGATGTCGTACAACGATGGTGTGTTTTTGCTTTCTTCACGTCGCTGTTACAATATCTTGCCTTTCCCATTTTCGTCGTCGTTATCGTCATCATCTTCATCTTGGCTATTTAATCTCGTTGCTATTGCAATGTTTTCGTAGTAAATGTAATTGTCGCTGTCGTTGTTGTTGTTGTTGTTGTTGTTGTTCTGATTCCTGCTGGAATTGTTGTTGTTTTCGAGTTTCTTACTTACATAATTTATTTGTATATCTGTTTTATTTATCTATTCATTTATTTATTTATTTATTTAAGCCTCCCCCCCCCTTCATCCGATCCTTTGCTTCCGTTGGTTAATGCTACAGAGCCGCCATTTTGTAGTACAGTTATCTCTCTTGATCATCAGACTGAAGTGAACACGATAAAAATTATTAAATTAGCCTGACAATCCCACTGGAACCATCTTCTTAAAGATGGTTGGGAAAGGATGTGTAGATGTGGTCGGGCCTCGAAGAAGGAAAGTGGTGAAGGAGGAGGTATTTGTATGTCTTACATATTTTATCTACCCCCCTCGCCTCT
>NC_068988.1:6222324-6223078 GCF_001194135.2 Octopus bimaculoides
ATATACATATACGATGGGCTTCTTCCAGTTTCCTTCTACCAAATCCACTCACAAGGCTTTGGTCGGCCTGAGGCTATATTAGAAGACACTTGCCCAAGGTGCTACGCAGTGAGACTGAACCCGGGACGATATGGTTGGTAAGCAAGCTACTTACCGTACAGCTGCTCCTATATAACGTGAGAATTTACAAAACAAAACAAAAGACGAAGACGAGTGTGTAAACAACAAACAAATGTATTAGTTTAACACTCGTAAACTGAGAAAGTCTTTTACGTTTCGAGCCTACGCTCTTCGACAGAAAGGAACACAGAAATAAACCGGGAGAGAAAATAGAAAAAGGTGTAGTGGTTAGCGATCTATCATGGCGAAAGTAAAGGAGGGAGAGAGAGAGAGAAACATAAGTATATATTTGTATATATATATGCAAATATATACTTATGGGTATGGACAGATATATATTCATTTAACTGCTTAAGTCATTTGGCTGCAGCACAGAGTGGCTGTGTGGTAAGTAGCTTGCTTACCAACCACATGGTTCCAGGTTCAGTCCCACGGCGTGGCACCTTGGGCAAGTGTCTTCTACTATAGCCTCGGACAGACCAATGCCTTGTGAGTGGATTTGGTAGACGGAAACTGAAAGAAACCCGTCGTATCATGCATACATATATATATATATATATATATATATATATACATATATATACGTACATATACATACATACAAAAATATATATATATATAATGTATATATATA
>NC_068988.1:6223870-6224925 GCF_001194135.2 Octopus bimaculoides
TATATATATATATATATATATATATATGTATGTATATATATCAAAAGTATGTATATATTTTTGTATTCCACATATACAAAAACAGTCGTGTACATAGATATAGATAGATGCATGTATGTATGTAGGTATGTACATATATATATATGTATGTATGTTTGTATATATGCATGCGTAGCTTGCAAGGTAACAATGGAGGGACACAGAAAATTATGCTGAGAGGGAGAGAGATTGGAAGCGTCTATTCTGGTCGTTATCTGGCTGTGCATTTCAGACGACAATAATAGATTGCTATCTTTATTCGTGATTATAATAAGCGGTTATCAATGCATGCATAGTTAAGTAATATGTTTATTCTCAGATACACATAGAAAGAACTATAGATACGCAAACATATATACGTACATACATACACACATACATACATAGGCGTAGCTGTGTGGTAAAGAACTTACTTCCCAACGACATGGTTCCGGGTTCAGTCCCACTGCATGGCATCTTGGATAAGTTTCGTCTGTTATAGCCGGGGGCCGACCAAAGCCTTGTGAGTGAATCTGGTAGATGGAAAATGTGTGTTCGTGTTTATACATCTCTGTAACATAACGGTTTAGCAAATAATGAGCGACGGAATAAGTATCGGGCTTTAAAAAATAAGTGCCATGGTCATTTTGTTCCTCTAAAACCCTTCGAAGAGGTCCCTCAGTATGGTTGCAGTAGCTCATCAGTTCGATCGTTCTTTTCAATATAATTTGCTACGGACTATTGCGTAAGTAATTTTCATTAATAGCGAAACCGGTCTACGATTAATTCTTTATATTTTGTATTTTCAGTTGTCTTGCTCGCTTACGCTCTGGTGTTTGCTGAATTTTCTTGAGAACAATCTTTTCTTAGTGGTCAGATCGTAGGTGATCTACTTCTTGCATAATGGATGTCCACTTTATGATGATCCCCCTTATATGTATGTAATATAATTTTTCTGAATCTTCAGGTTTTTTCAATATGCTAGGCCACTGGTTTTAAATTGATATTAATCAAATTAAAAAAAAACAATATAAATT
>NC_068988.1:6225469-6226591 GCF_001194135.2 Octopus bimaculoides
CTTTCTATCTCTCTCTCTTTCTTTCTCTCTCGCTTTCCTTCTATCTCTCTCTTTCTCTCTCTCTCTCCCCTCTCTCTCTCTTTCTCCTCTCTTTCACTCTCTCTCTCTCTTTCACTCCCCCCCCCGCTCTCTCTGTGTCTCGTCTTCTGTCTCATTTTCTCTCTCTGCATCTCCTTTCAACCATATTAGATACTCTTAGAGCTAAATACCTATTCTCCCCCTCCTCTCTCTCTCTACCTACCTCTTCAGTCAGCAAACTATTTAACCGCATAACATAATAGCCACCTCTTTCTCCTCGCTCGCACCGCTAACACTCTTCTCTCCTTTTCTTTTCACCTTTCTCTTCAACTAACCACTTGACAACGTCAAACCTTTAGCCTCAGCGTTTTAATATATAAACATCAAATAAATAAATAAATGTTTAAGTCTAATGCTAGCCTCTTGATACAGTAAGGATATTAATCGATTGGTTATTGCTCGAACCGAAGTACCTTATCGATTTTCTTTGTGTTTTTGACTTGTTTTGTTTATTTTAAAAATAACTTGTGTGATCGTAGGAGTGTTATTATGTGTATGTGTGCGTGTATGTAAACGTTTATATGCGTACATGTGTGAATATTCAGACAAGTACGTGTGTATATGCATGCGTGCACATGTGTACATGCACACGTGTATGCTATTGAATTGGAATGTATTTGTGTTTGCCGATGTGTGTTCGTGTGTATGAATATATGTATGTATGTATGTATGTATGTATGTAATTACCTATATGTGTGTGTGTGTATGTATGTATTTATATGCGTGTGTTTACGCCACCTGTGTTTCAGTATGTATGTGTGTATATTTGCGCATGCATGCGTGTGTGTTTGTATGTATGCGCATGCGTATCTACTATCGAATGCGAGGCGCTATTTGCGTGTCTATGTACCTGTGTGTGTGTATGTGTGTGCGTGAGTGTGTGTGCGTGTGTTTTGAAAAACAGGAAGCTGCCAGTCTTTAGAAAAACACGCAGGTGTGTTCTCCGCGGAACGAACGCGTGGAAGTCATTAAAGGATCCGATTTCGAAACCTTACCCGAACCATTGGCTCACTCAGTGAGAGAGAGAGAGAGAGAGAGAGAGAG
>NC_068988.1:6226917-6230056 GCF_001194135.2 Octopus bimaculoides
GTATGTGTGCATAAGAGAGAGAGAGAGGGGCAGCGTGTGTGTATGCTTCTGTGTGTGTGTGTGTGTGTGTGTGTGTGTGCGTGCACGTGTTTGTACAAGTGTGTGTGTGAGAAGAGAGTGAGTGTTTGTGTGTACGTGTGTAAGCGAGTGTGTGTGAGTGTCTGTGCGTGCGTGCATGTGTGTTTACAAGTGTGTGTGTGAAAGAGAAAGGCAAGTGTGTGCATATGTGTGCGTGGGTCTGTGCGTGGGTGTGTGCGTGTGCGTGCGTGTGTATGTACGTGTGTATGCATGTGTCAGCCTATGTGTGCATGTATGTATTTGTGTAAACATGGTGTGTGCGCGCGTGTGTATATGTACATATATGCACGTGCATGGACATATATATATACGTATGTGTGTATATATGTGTACGTATAGACGTGCGTGTTACATATGTTAGTGTATGCTTGTACACGTGTATGTGACCATATGCACACATTCATACGCATGTGCGTGTATGTGTGTGTGTGTGTGTGTGTGTGTGTGTGTGTGTGTGCCAGTGTGAATGTATCTATATATGTGTATATGTAAAGGGTATGTATCCATGTGTATGTCTATGTGTGCATTTGTGTGTACGTATAACTGAATGTCTGTGCGTTTATGTGTTTATGTGTTTATGTATATGTATATCTATCTATCTATCTCTCTATCTATCTATCTATCTGTCTGTCTGTCTGTCTGTCTGTCTGTCTGTCCGTCCGTCCATCTGTTTGTCTGTACATACATACATACATACATACCTACATACATACATACATACATATATATATATATATATATATATACAGTGTACATTTAAACACATAAGAGAGATGTCCATAATAAGACATCTAACCCGCTAGAAGGAGCAGTCAAACTCCAAACCACAATTAGGGATAATTTCGGAAGGGAGATAGATAGATAGATAGATAGATAGATAGATAGATAGATAATAAATGAAAATGAGGGATTTGTTTGTTTCTCTTTCGAGCATTTTGAAGAATTGGGTAATATACGTGTAGGTGGAGGTGGTGGCCTTGAGCTGCGATCAGCTGGGATAAGATAGACGACGGGTGTTTGCGGAGACCTTAAGGGTGGGACGTCTGGTGACAACAATAGACACCCCTTCTCTTTTACAAACGCCACGATTCATTTCCACCTCCCCCTCCACTCCTTCCTCATCATCATCATCATCTTCGCTTCCACTTCCTCCTTTTTCTTTGCCACTCCCACCACCACTAAGGCTACTTGATGATCATCATTCTCATCATCGTCATCATCATCACCATCATAATCACTTGCTCCACTTCTATTCTTCTTTTATTTCCTTCCTTCGTTGTTGCTCGTTTTTGTTTTTTGTTTTTGTTTATGGTACTTTCTGAACACTGCAAGCAAAAATAGGAAAGAGAATGCGAGAAAGAAGGAAAGAAAGAAAGAGAGGACAGAAAGAGAGGATGAAAGAAAGACAGAAAGAATGAATGAAAGAAAGAAAGAAAGAAAGAGAGGACAGAAAGAGAGGACAGAAAGAAAGGATGAAAGAAAGACAGAAAGAATGAATGAAAGAAAGAAAGAAAGAGAGGACAGAAAGAGAGGACAGAAAGAAAGGATGAAAGAAAGACAGAAAGAATGAATGAAAGAAAGAAAGAAAGAAAGAAAGAAAGAAAGGAAGGAAGGAGGAAGGAAAGGAAACGAATGAGTAAGAAATAAAGAAAGAAAGAAAGGAATGAGTAACAAAGAAAGAAAGAAAGAAAGAAAGAAAGAAAGAAAGAAGGAAAGTAAGAAGGAAAGAAAGAAAGAAGGTGAGGAGGAAGATAAGACGGAAAGAATGAAAACGAAACAGTAAGAATCAAAGAATGAAAGAAAGAAAGAGAGAAAAAGAAAATAAGAAACGAATGAGTAAGAAAGAAAAAAGAAAGAAAGAAAAAGAAAGAGAGAATGAATGAATGAATGAAAGAAAGAAAGAAAAGAAAGAAATAAAGAGAGAAAGAAGGAAAGGAGGCAAGCGCGTGCATGAGCGACTGCAGTAGATATCGAGCGAAACGCGAACGCAGGTCGAAGCGGGTGGCGTCAGGGACCCGACTCAACGTACGTTTCAATACTTCTGAATGCTTTGCCTGGTCGGCTGCAACACGTGTCGGGCGAAATCGCCGAGTAAATAAATCACGGAAGGAGGCACAATGGGAAGGTAAAATTGCGGACAAACTATTGACACGTGTGGTCGGGTCCCACCATGACCATCACTAGTTTTTATCATGCCACTATTAGGTACCAACAGTACTAATAACAATACTATCACCACCACCACCACCACAACCGCCATCATCCCTCTGTCACTCAAAACGCCAATGACAACAGCAACAACATGAACGTCATTGGCATCACGCCATACTTCAACCACTCAGCAGCTGTGAACTCCAATGTCGCTACTATCAAGACACATCACGCTTTAAGACAAAAGCCGTATTACTACTACTACTACTACTACTACTACTACTACTACTACTACTACTACTACTACCACTACTACTACTACTAACATCACTACTACCACCACCACTCCTACTACTACTACTACTACTACTGCTACTACTACTACTTTGCCTTTCATACTTTCAGGGTCGATAAATTAAGTACCAGTTGTGTACTGGGACCGATCTAATCCACTGGTCCCTTCCCCCAAAATTTCGGGCCTTGCGCCTAGAGTAGATAAGATTATTATTATTAGGAGTGGTTGTAGTAGTAGTAGTAGTAGAAGTAGTAGTAGTAGTAGTAATAGTACTACTACTACTACTACTACTACTACTACTACTACTACTACTACTACTACTACTACCACCACCACCACCACCACTACTACTACTACTAATTCTGCTACTACTACTACTACTACTACTACTAGTAGTAGTAGTAGTAGTAGTAGTAGTAGTAGTAGTAGTAGTAGTAGTAGTAGTAGTAGTAGTATTACCATCACCACCACCGCTACTACTACTTACGACTACACAACTACTGCTAATAATAATATTAATAATAAACCACCACCGCCACTACCACCACCACCATTACTACTACTACTATTACTACTACTACTACTACTACTACTATTACTACTACTACTACTATT
>NC_068988.1:6230587-6231940 GCF_001194135.2 Octopus bimaculoides
GGTGATGGTGGTGGTGGTGGTGGTGGTGGTGGTGGTGGTGATAGTGGTGCTGGTGGCGGCCGTCGTCACCGTCGCAGTGAAGTATTGTATTGATACTTCAGTCTCGACCGACCAAAGCCTTGTCAGTAAATTTGGCAGACAGGAAACTGAAAGAAGCTTGTCGTTGGCTGTGAGGTAAGTAGTTTCCTCACCAACCACATGGTTCCGGGTTCAGTCCCAGTGCCTGGTACTTTGGGCAAGCGTCTTCTTCTGTAGCCTCGGGCCGACCAGAGCCTTGTGAGTGGATTCGATAGACGGGAACCGAAAGAATCCCATCGTATATATGCTTATATTTATGCATGAGTGTGTATATGTTTGTGTGTCTGTGTTCGCTCCCCACAACATCGCTTGACAATCGATGGTGGTATGTTTACGTCCCCGTAATATTAGAGGTTCGGCAAAAGAGATTGATAGAATAAGTACTAGGCTTACGAAGCATAAGTCCTGGGATCGATTTGCACGACTAAAGTGTGTATTTTAGTCATTTGACTGTGGCCATGCTGGAGCACCGCCTTTAGTCGACCACATCGACCTCAGGTCTTATTCGTACGTCATCTATCGGCTACTTTGCCACCTGTGCATCCCTCTGCTTGTCCTATGAGTGTATGAGTGTGTGTGGGGGAGTGTTCAATAACCAAAGCCAACTAACTGAATTATACCCACACAAGGTGACGATCAATCAATATTCCAGGTAATAATACAGGTAACTAACCCTGTTTGCACGAACCTGCTGTAACAGTCAGTAGGGTGCGATCGGGGTAGGTAGAGGAGAAATGAGTCCTTTGAAGTAAGGAAAGCAATGAAGAGAAGGGGTGGGGTGAAAGAAGGGGGAAAGGGGTGGAATGGTTTGTATTGCTTTCCCCGCAGACTGACCGCAGCTCTGTGTACAAGGTAATCACCTGGACAAACTTACTTGAGAAGAATGGTCCAGCGAAAAGAAAAAAAATGAATATGGCGGGGATAGAGTTGGAAAAGAAGAGAGATAAATAAAGCAATAAAATTAACGTAAAATAATATTTAAAAATAAAAAAAAAGCTTTTTAAAATGCATGAAGGGAAATATGTGTGTGCGTGTTTGTGCGTGTGTGTGAGTGTATGTATGAGATTGGCACTTGGATGTGAAGTATCGTGGAAGAAGACACTGTAAGATCTTTGGAAACAGGTTTCTGTTCGCTCTTTAAAAACTAACCGGCGCAAATGAAATCGAGATTGCAGAAGTGAAATAGAAATATGATTGCAGCATATCCTGTGCATACATTTCATTAGTGGAGGCGCAATGGATGTTTTGCGTTCTTGTCTCATTATATGTATATAT
>NC_068988.1:6238044-6239095 GCF_001194135.2 Octopus bimaculoides
CACCACCACCATCACCACCACCACCACCACCACTACTACCATCACTACTACCAGCATCACAAAAACTACCACCCCCATCGCCGCCACCACCACCACCAACACCAAACCACCCAGTTCACATCCGTACACTTTATCTTTCAGTCTCGATATCATCACAGTTCCCATAATTCATTAGTCATTCGTCCAGTTTTTATCTAAATGGCGTATCAAAAATACATCACCACCACCAACACCAACACCATCACCAACGTCCCCTTATTCACCCCCACCCCCACCCCCACCGTCGCAATTTCAATTTATTTCTCTCATCCTCAGCTTCATTATATCTCTACCCAGAATGCCTTTCGTCTTCCTCTCACGTTATTCGCTTCCATTTCCTTCGTTCGTCTATTTATTTGGTTATCTTTCACATCTAATCATTCCCTTTTCGTTTGGTCAGCCTAAATATTTTATTTTCTGCAATTTCTTCTCATTCGTTACTTTTCTGTTTTCGGTTGTAATTTTTCTTTCGTCTTCTTATTCTCTTCTTTTTTGGTGCTGCAATTTTCCTTTTATTTTTCTTTATTCTTTTTTGTTTTTAATTTCAGTTCTATTAATTTCTTTCTTTCTTTCCTAACAAATTTTCTATTTTCATATTTTCTGCTTCTGTTCCTTATTGTAATTTTGCATCTGTATTACTGCATCTCTGTCATCATGTGTATATATACATATATATATATGTGTGTGTGTGTGTGTGTGTGTGTGTGTGCGTGCGTGCGTGTGTGTGTGTGTGTATCTATGTGTGTGCGTATGTATGCATGTATGTATATCGTCTGATTCATCATATTAAAAATTCATTCTCTTTCTTTCCAATCTATCCACCTTATATCTGTACTTTTATATTTTATCGCTTTTCTCTTCTCAATTTCATATTCCTTTATCTTTTTCATTTATATTATTTAGCATTTCTTCTTCTTCTTCTTCTTCTTCTTCTTCTTCTCCTTCTTCTTCTTCTTCTTCTTCTTCTTCTTCTTCTTCTTCTTCTTCTTCTTCTTCTTCTTCTTCTTCTTCT
>NC_068988.1:6244762-6247974 GCF_001194135.2 Octopus bimaculoides
ATATATATATATATACATACACACTTATATTTCAACAGAAATATATTTTTGTACTCCAGGCCCGAAATTTTTGAGAAAGGGGCCAGTCGATTAGATCGACCCCGGTGCACAACTGGTACTTAATGTATCGACTCCGAAAGGATGAAAGGCAAAGTCGACCTCGGCGGATTTATGCAGAAATATTGACATAGGAATATATATTACAATTTTAAAATGAAACGGGAGTAAGAGAGATGGGGGACGTAGAGAAACAGACAGACGAAAGAGAGAGAGAGAGAGAGAGAGAGAGAATTAGATAGAGAGAGAGAGAAAGAGAAATAGAGAGGCAGAAAGAGAGGGTTGGGTGAGTAGTGGGGAGGGAAGAACCGGACAGACAGACAGGCAAACAGACAGACAATAGTCCGACAGATTGACACGTCAATTTATTAATATGTAACGGAGGGGAGTTGGGGAGAGAATATGAGAGAGAGTGGTGGGGGGAGATATTGAGAAGAGAAATGTAAGAACACCAGAGAGAGGGTGAGAAGGAGAATGAGAGAGAGAGAGAGAGAGAGAGCATGAGATAGGTAGTGAGTGATTGAGTGAGAGAGAGGGATGGAGGGGAGAAGTTAGAAGTGAATGTGTGAAAACGTGAAAATGTGAGAGTTTAGGAAAGAGTGAGATACAGAGAGGGAGAGAAAAGGGGAGAGAAAGCGGGAGAGATACATAGAAAGAAGACATGAAAGAGAACGAAGATAAGAGAGAGAAATCAGAGAAAGAGTAAGATACAGAAAGAGAGGAGAGAGAGAGAGAGAGAGAATGGGAGAGAGTGTAGGAAAGATACAGAGAGGTGAGTAGAAAGAGAGAGGGTGAAATTACAATGATAAAGAGTAAGATACACATATATAAAGAGAGAGTTAGAGAGAGATTAAGGGAATAGGAGAGAGGTGCAGAGAAGGGAGGTGAAAAGGAACTTGGGAGAGAGAGAGAGAGAGAGAGAGAGAGTGAAAAGAGGAAACGAACACGTGAAAGAGTAAGAGACACAAAGAGAGAGAGGGAAAGAGATATAGAGAGAGAGGATGAAAGGAAACGTTAAAGTGATGGGGAGAGATAGAGAGAGATAGAGAGAGGGAGAGAGAGCTGAAGAAAGAATAACAGAGAGATGAGAGAGAGAGAAATGTCAAGGGGGAAGAGAGTGAGTTATTGAAAGACAAAACGCATGGGAGTTAGGTGGGGGTGAGAGAGAAAAAGAGAGAGGGAGAGAGAGTGAAAGTTACCTGAGGGAGAAGGGGAGGAGAGATAGACAAGCAGACGATCAGACAAATATTGCAGTATTGACGTATACATGAATAAATTATCTATGAGAGGAGGAGGGTGTGTGTGACAATATGAGAGAGATATAGAGGAGTGAAGGGAAGAGTGTGAGAGGAAGGTAATCGTATAAGAGAGGGACTTTTGAGAGAAAGAGGGAGATAAAGGAGTGAGGGAAAATAGAATGAGAGAGAGAGAGAGAGAGAGAGAGATTGCGAGGGGAAGTATGAGAGAGAGGCAAATAACGAAAGAGAAACAAAGGGAAAAAGAGGGGAAAAGATACTGAAAGACTATTGGAGGGAATGAGAAAGATAAAATATGGGAGAGAGAGAGAGAGAGAGAGATGGAGAGAGAGAGAGAGAGGAGTAAAATAAGGCAGAGTTGTACGGAATGAGTGAATATGTGAGAGGGAAAGTATGAGACTATTTAGGTTATAGAGAGGGGGGAAGACGGGAGAGGTAGAGAGAGAGAGAGAGAGAGAAAGGAAGATAAAGATAATGAGTGAATTGGGGAGGAATAGGTAGATAGATTGATGAATAGACAAAGAGAGGGAGAGAGAGAGAGAGAGAGTAAGAGATAGATAGATAGATAGATAGAGGGGAAAGGGAGAGAGAGGAGAGTAAAACAGAGATAGTAAAGGAGAAAGAGGCGGAGATAACAGGAATATTTCTTTTCGTATGAATATATTATTTCAAGAGAAATGGTAGGACGAACAGACAGACGAAACAGACAGACAGACAAAGAGGCAGTCAGACGGACAGGGAGACGAAACAGAGATACAGGCAGAAAGATATAATGTTTGATTGATATGTATGATGGTGATGATGGTGATGATGGTGATGCAGTGTTTGGTTATTTTTAACCCCAGGTCAGCCATAAATGACCACAACCATGGTCAAAGGTATTCTAAATATGCCTAGACACGGGAATAAACACACACACACGCACGCAGACAATGTGTATTAAATGTATATATTTCTATCTTTAACTATCTATCTATCTATACATACATACATATATATATATATATATATATATATATATATCAATAAAGTGACAGAGAGTACAAGGCAATACCTGCATTGCTAGTAATAAGTGTCAAAATGACTCATTAGACACAAAGAAGTTTACTAAGATAGTACTTGCGGTTCGGCAAAAGAGACCGATACAATAAATACCAGGCTTAACAAAGTATAAGAAGTGCGGTCGATTCATTCTTCTAGAAAAAAAATTCTTCGAAGTGGTGCCGCAGCATGGCCGTGATGTAATGACTAAAACAAGTGAAAGAATAAAATATACACACACACAAACACGCATATATACATACGACGGGTTGCTTTCAGTTTCCGTCAACCAAATTCACTCACCCGAAACGCAAAGCCCTTCCCTTCCTCCCCGGCACCTCAATCCATCTCCGCCACGGTCATGCTCCATATTCCCGTCGATGGAGCACCATGCTGCACACACTAATATGCAGTAATGCATTGTGGGCAGTGCAACGTGACAGTTAGGGCATATAGCACTCTCTTCCCTTATGTCAACGTGATAGTAGAGGTGGTAGTAGACGGAGTGGTTGGAGTAGTGGTGGCGGTGGTGGATGTAGTATCTATCATTACAACGAATTAAATGATGGTGTTGGTGGGTGTGATATCAGAACTTTCAAATAAGGAAGAAGATTCATAATGTACACATATTTAATGTACTTAGGTACTTTTTGCGAACGTCCTAAAGATTCTAGTGGATGGTAATCATGCAGACTGCTGTTTCATTCTTTTTAGAATTCCCCAGCATGGATGTGTGTAGTAAGAAGTTTGCTTCCAAATCACATGATTCTAGATGCAGTCCCACTGCGTGGCTCCTGCGTGGCACCAGATGCAGTCCCACCTCGGGCCGACCAAAGCCTTGTGAGTGGATTTAGTAGA
>NC_068988.1:6250558-6251237 GCF_001194135.2 Octopus bimaculoides
TATATATATATGTATATATATACATGTATACAAATATATATATATACATATATACACACACACACACACACACACACACACACACACACACATATATATATATAGATAGGTAGATTGATAGATAGACACTCAGGAACACAATGGCTAATACACACATATCTTCCTGTACTTTGTATTTCTCATTGTTGTCTCTGCTGCTGCCGCTGCTGCTGCTGCTACCCTTGATATTATGTAGCTACTGATTCCTCTGCATATATGTTATGCATATATTCATGTGTATGTGCGTTTGCGCGATTGCGGGCGTGTGCGTGTATGTGTGTATGTATTTGTAACTGTGTCTGTGTGGGTAAGTATGTCTATGTGTGGATATGTGTGTGTGCAATCAGTCGTATCTGAGGTTGTGATCATACAACTGATCGACAGAGGGATAAGAATCTCAGACCTACGTTTTAATTAATAGACTTTCAGAGAAAAAAACAAACAAAAAAGACTCGCATAATCCCACAAAGAGACAAGCACGCACGTAGCCACATGCACACACATTAGACACCTAACACAAACATATACACATACATACGTACACACACATACTTACACAAGCAAAATACATGTACACACACACACACACACACACACACATATATATATATATATATATATATATATATATATATATATA
>NC_068988.1:6251976-6253546 GCF_001194135.2 Octopus bimaculoides
GTATGTATGTATGTATGCGTGTGTGTGTATGTTTATGTGTATATACACATGCTCGTATAAAATCATATATTTCTGAATATTATTACGTGTGTGAGAGAAAGTAACCGAGATTTGTTACATATCAAAACCGTATAAGTAATCGCACCTTGTCCTAAACAGAACATAATTTGAAAATTATTGTAGAACGAGATATATCTATATTAATTATTAAACAGAAAGAATTCCCCGGAATAAAACTGAAATCGTGGCAAAAAATAACACACATAAAGTAACATGCGCACACACGAATATATATCACATTCATGTACACACAGATACACGTAAATATATACATACTTATACACACAGACACACACGCTGCCACATATACTTTTATATGGACACACTGGAACACGCGCATGTACAAACGCACACACATTCATGCAAACATTTACACAAACAAACATACACACGTACACACGCACAAACTCATTTCCACACAGAGTGACATGTACCAGCTCGGTCGCTCACAGGCATAAACACACACACACTCAGTCACACACACACTCGCTCACACACACACTCACTCACACACACACTCGCTCACACACACACTCACTCACACACACACACTCGCTCACACACACACTCACTCACACACACAAAACCAAACACATGCGCGCTCACACAAAGTAAAACCAACCCACCCCGTACCATTTCCCCCGATAATCCGATGGATGTAATGTGTTACGTGTTAAGTCAATATCGATTAGAATACCGTATGGTGAGAATTTTGAATAAATTATTTATTGTAATTATCATTCGATATATTCTATAAATTATTCATACACAAAACTAACATATTTGTGCAGAGAATATGCTGCATTTATTGTTTGACTGCAGTATTAGTCTTTCCAGATATCTTCAGACCAAAATGTATTTTAAAAAGTGCAGCGGATTCTAAATCGAATTGTTGGGTAACCGAGTAGACACCACGACGAAACCACAGTAGTTTCACATGATCGGCCGATTAACCGACTAATAAGGATCAAGCTATCTCGTGATTTGTCTATCGCAATGAGTCCGATATAGAGGTGCTTTTTTTCGGTAGCCGCAGAATGTTGAGACCGCTGCTCGACGCCCCCATTCTCATTCCATCACCAGCCACTGGCAGATTGAAGGCACAGATTTTTTCATCATGAATTGGACGCAGTTATTTTCCCGGTTGTTATGGACCAGCCGTAATTGTTATACCGGTGAAATTGTCGTAGATCCATGTAAAATTGTAAGTTGTCGTAGATCCTATCTCATTTAGACCGATATAGAAGTGCTTTATTGTCGGTAACCGCAAAATGTTGAGGCCGGTGCTCGACGCCTCCAAAGCTAATCTGGAACTCGACTGAAAAGAGAAAACTCCCTCAGTGCGTAACTGTCGCTGTAAATAAAGATAGAAAATACAATTAAATAAAGAATTCGTATACAAATATAAACATGCACGTAGAGTTGAGAGTTTTCAAAGATGTTGAGGTCTACTCCTGTTGCCGATACACACACACACACGAGCACAAAACACACACAAATGCACACACAC
>NC_068988.1:6255680-6258876 GCF_001194135.2 Octopus bimaculoides
ATATATATATATATATATATATACACATATGTATATATGTACCTCTATAGTTGTATGTATATATATATGTATATGCATATACATACATACGTATGTATGTACACGCATACACACCCAACACGCACACACACACACTCACTCACACACGCATGTATTGTTACTGGTTGAAAGCTCAGCATAGTGGACTCTAGCAAGTGGGGTTCATAGTATGTAGCTATAGCCAATATATACATATAGGTACAGCTACACACACACACACGTATATATATATATATATATATATATATATATATATATATATATATATATATATATATATATATATATATATATATATATACGCGTATCTGTATGTATCCTTAGTTATATACCAGCACACTTATATAGTCCTCGACACACGTACAGGCACACAGATGCGCGTACGTGCATTAATACAACGCCATGTACGATTTCTCGCATCCAAAATCTTATATCTCTCTTTGCAACGAACGAAAAAAAAAGAAAATCATACATATATATATATATATATATATATATACCTGATTATTTCACTTAAAATATAGCGATATATGTATAAAGTACTCATTAAGTAAATATACGTTAATTTACCGACGTTATTCTCATCATTATTGTTTGTAGCGCTAGTGCCAAAAAATATCAAAATGTCTACCAAGGCAGAGTATAAAGCGCGCGTATTCATGTCAGTCAGTAGCAGTCAACATGGCTGCCATAGCCGCATCTGTGACTGGGGACAACAGCTGCAGCAGAACGGCTCTGACAACAGCAGGTGAAATACACTGACTTCGTGAAAGCAGTTACATTGAGAACAGCCGCAGCTGCTGCAGAAGACAGGAGAACAGCAACAGCTAAGACGAGTCTGTGTAATAAGGAAAATAGTGTACGGAGATAAAGGGAATTATCTTCGCTCTCTAAGTCTGTTGTGTCTACGTTGGACGAGTCAGCGAGTGTAGTCGCGATGGGGTTGTTTGTCTTGGTAGAAGAAATAGCAGCGAGAAGTCTTTTGTGTCTGTTTCTAGTGTTTTTCACCAAATGAGGAGGAAACATTTGGTGAGACGGTGTACGATTGATTTTGATTGTTAAAGAAAGAAAGAATGAATGGAAGATAGGGAGAGAGAGAGAGAGAGAGAGAGAGAGAGAGAGAGAGAGAGAGAGAGAGAGAGAGAGAGAGAAAGATGAAGAGGGAGAAGAAAGAGGGTGCGAGAGAAGAGGGAAATGAGAGAAATGAAAGAATACAAAAACGATTTAGAAGAAAAGAATGAAAGAAAGCGAAAGAGAAAGAAAGAAAGAAAGAAAGAGAGAAGGATAGAAATCGAGAATGAAAGAATGAAAGAAAAGGAAGAAAGCCGAGAAAGAAAGAAAGAAAGCGAGATACAAAAAAAAATGCGGGTATATTTACGTCGATCTGAGAGAGGATCAAAATAACACCACCACCACCACAACGACCACCACCAACACCACCACGACGACCACCACCACCACTACCACCACTACTATCACTACCACCTCCACCATTACCACTACCACCACCATCATACCACCACTACCACTCCAACCATCATTGTCACCACCACCACCACCACCTTCGACAACGACTAATACCAACAGCTTATATCAGAAGATACAGTTTAGACCGTGCTTCATTCGTTTTATTAACGACTGCAGCAGGAAGCGATGCAACAACACAAGTCTATCCTTGGAAAGCAATAGCAACCACATTAGCAACGATTGTTGCGCTTTGAATGAAAGCTCTAGCAACACTTGCTATAACACACTCATATAAACATCTGTAACACACATACACGCATACACACACACACACACACACACACACATTTGTAACATGCAGATATATAAATTTGCAACATACACATACTGTGTATACGTTTGCAACAGACATATGTACGCACTTGTAACACACACTACTACACACACACATACACGCACAAACACACAAACGCACATACACATACACAAACACATATACACACACACACTTGCATACACACACAAACACAAGCACAGACGTAGAACCAGTGTTGGCTTGTTTGCACCCCTGCAATTTAGCGTTTCGGCAAGAGATACCGAGAACCCTTGAATGAAGTGCTCCAGCGTGGCCGCAGTCTAACGACTAAAAGAAGTAAAAGCTAAAAGATACATACATTTGTAAACACATACACAAACACACGCATATACATATATATACACAAACATACACACACATACACAAATATAAATACACACACTAGTAACACACATATTTGTGACATACGTGTATACATTTGTAACAAACATATATATACAGTTGTTATACATACACATGTATATATATGTATATGACACACATACAATTATGCTACACTCATACACACACTTATACATACATTTGTAACAAACATATATACAGTTGTTACACACACACACATGTATATATATATATATATATATGTGACACACATGCAAGTATGTTACACTCATACGCACACATATACATACATTTGTAACAAATATTTACACTTGTTACACACACACACACACGTGCATATATACTTGTAACACACACACACACACATACATACACATACACATACACGTGTATATATGCAGTAGACGCAGGAACATCTGCGGCAGTCATGTCAACAGCTGCAACTAACAACTGTAGTCGATACGAAAACACCTGCTACTAGCAACCAGCGTTAGCATTTGTAGCGAATGAAGACGATGTAGCGACGCTATTGGCTCTTGCGAACAATGGCAACATTAGCAACGATAATAGTTGTAACAACGCGCAGTCGCTTTTCACACCCTTACGCAGTTGATAAAATAGCAACAATTATAGCCATGGCTTTTGCGGCCATGCTTAAATTTGTAACAAACATTAACCGTGATAGAAACAGGCAGGAACTTATTGTTCCTCTTTTACGGTTTACGTGTTTTAGTAATCGGACTGCGGCCATGCTGTAGCACCATATTGAAGGGTTAAGCAGAATAAATCGATCCTCGTATTTTCTTTTTAAATTTGGTATTATCGGACTTTTGAAAATGGCTAAGCTTTTTACTATATGGTAAGAAGAAAAATTGAAAAAAATTACCAAGAAATAAAAGAGAGAAAGAGCGGGGAAGAGAGAGAGAGAGAGAGAGAGAGAGAGAGAGAGAGAGAGAGAGAGAGAGAGAGAGA
>NC_068988.1:6259705-6263868 GCF_001194135.2 Octopus bimaculoides
AGAGAGAGAGAGAGAGAGAGAGAGAGAGAGAGAGAGAGAGAGAGAGAGAGAGAGATGGAAGGGGGAGATAACTGGAGGATGATATCTTTTTTAGCGAAATGGTCGATTTTCGATCAATCTTCTCTTATTTACTTCTCTCATTCCTTTTCTCCATTTTCAATCTACACACAAAGAAATACACAATTTACATATATACGCTAATACATACGTGTCTATATACACACATAACTGCATACATACACGCATAATTGCATACATGCTCTCATGGCTATAAATACACACACAGCTACATGCCTAGACAGAAAACTAAATGCACACACATAACTATACATCTATGTACATACATAAAGATAAATATACGTACGTACATGCATACAAGCATCATCCACATACACTCACACACATAACCGCATGAATATACAAACATAGCTACATATATACACATATACGAGAGGGTACCCAAAAGAAACCGGAATTTAGCAATATTGTTTTATTCATTTAGATTCCCATGTTTCCTCTTTGATCGCCGTCGTAGTATCCTTCTATTCGAAGGAATGGATTGTTCCAGATGCATTTTCCACTCTTGGAAGCAGTGCTGGAAATCTTATGAAATGATACCTTTTAACGGTCTTGTTTTTTTTCTTTTTCTTCACCATTTCCACATCTGCAAATTCCGTAGCACCAGCTTTCGTCACCAGTGATGACCTTCGAAGAAAAAAAAAAAAAAATCAAATCAGCATCCAACCGTTCTTTCAGTTCATGACACGCATTCAGTCGTGACTGCTTTTGATCTTCCGTGAGCAAGCGAGGCACACATTTTGTTGCAACTCTTTTCATTCGCAATTCGGCGCTCAAAATTCGTTGGCAGAAGCTCCAGGACATACCAGTCATATCAATAGTTTCGTCAATTGTTCCACCAAGGTCAATTCATGAATTTTCGTGATGTTTTCATTCGTTCGGGGGCTCGACAGTCGCCCTGAACGAAGTTGGTATTCAAACGATAAGTGATCATTCGTAAAGCGTGAAAACCGCTCGTGAACTTGTGTTTTGCTCATGGCAGTGTCCTTTTGCCATGTTAGAAGCCTGACACCTGTTTCGGCTACCCCTTTGCCCAGCAGAAAACAGAATTTCACGGAAGCACGCTCTACCTTCGATTCAGCCATCGCAAAAATCGATAAACAGGGGAGAAACCCTGCAAAGCAAAGACGCACCACGTTGCATTACGACCTCAGCCGACGATGCCGGTCGGCAGACTGATGCCTGAGGGTCGCATAAAGTGGATTCTAACATTTCCGGTTACCTCCTCGTATACATACAGGTACGGGGGGTACATACATAGGCACGAGCATACGTGCAAAACTCAAAACAAGGATGATATGTCCATCTCGAGTCATGGGTTCGCCGCATTCTATCGCTCCTTTTATTCGAACAAAGGTGTGGGTGATTTATAGAACAGAGATAGATTAACAAATATATTAAAATCAATAAATAAATAGATAAATAAATAGATCAAATAAAAATGGCTCCAGCGCGGCTGAGTGGTAAGAAGTTTGCTTCCCAACCAGATGGTTCCTGGTTCAGTCCCACTGCATGCCATCTTGGACAAACGTCTTCTACTATAGCCTCGAGCCGACCAAAGCCTTGTGCGTGGATTTGGTAGACGGAAGCTGAAAAAAGCCTGTCGTGTATATATATATATATATATATATATATATATATATATATATGTATGTATGTATGTATTTGTGTGTCTGTTATTGCCTCTCCACCATCGCTTGACAACAGATGTTGGTGTGTTTACGTCCCCGTTACTTTGCGGTTCGGCAAAAAGAGACTGATAGAATAAGTTTTAGGCTTACAAAAGAATAAGTCGTGGGGTCGATTTGGCCGTTGGCTAATGATCGAAACAAGTAAATAAGACATAATGAATATTTAGAACATGCAAATAATTAATCAGATTGTGATGTTTCTTGAATTTTGTCAATTAAAGAAGATGGCGTTGCAGCCGTTATTGTTTTTGTTGTTGATGTTGTTGTTGTTACTATTGTTGTTGTTGTTTGGTTATGCTTTTTTTCTTCTTTTTGTTTTCTTTCTTCAACATTCTTCACATCTCTCAGAATGATTCACCTCAGACCATAATCGTCATTCCGTGCCGAAACCATGTCGGATTCTTCGAGTTCGCCCAACAGACGGAATCCTCATTCTCTCCTCTGCCACTGTCACCGACAAACCACCACCACCACCACCACCACAAATGCCGCAACATGTCTATTATATTCATTAGAGGAACTCCCTTGAGTCACACACTTCGCAAGAATACCTCGTAGGGTTATAGAAACACACACACACACACACATAAATACATACATACATACATACATACATACAAACACAAAGACACTCACACACATATGTACATACATACATCCATATACATACATATATATATATTTATTCATACATGTATGCATACAATGTATATAAATAAATGTGTGTATGTATACGTATAAGGAGATATAGAGAGAAAGAGAGAGAGAGAGAAGGAGACAGAGAGGGGAAGAGAGAGAGAGAGAGAGAGAAAGAGAAGGAGAGAAAGACATTGAGAGATATGTTAACATGTACACAATCGTGCAATTAAGTTAATGTATGTCTGCAAAACCGAAAACTCTGGGGAATTGCTCAACCGCCGTTCACAGACAGACGCCACAGCAACCTTGCATACATGCATACGTACGTACATATATGCATATATATATGCATGCATGCATAAATGCATATATACATAGGCATACATAAATACGAACATATATATATATATATATCTGCATATATACATACATACACATACGTTATACATATATATGCATACATACAGACATACGCATACGTTATACATATATATATATATGCATACATCCATACACACATACGCATATGTACATACATATATACACGCACACATACATACATACATACATACGCATATGCAGTGATGGATTGGATCTGTAGTCTTCGAATTAGCTTTCTCCTTTCTGGTTTTGAGAAGCCTAATTTCTCAACATTGGTATTTAGGCAGTGTGTTACATATCCCAGGTCCCCAATAATTACAGGTATAAACCTGAACTTGTAATCTGGATAGAGTAACTGCAGATTTCTCAATAGCTCAGCATAGGTGTTCTCTTTTTCACTGATCTTCAGCTTTATGTTAACATCCGCTGGGCAGCTAATTTCCTCAACTGTGCACAGTTTCTCTTCTCTATCCTTAATCATTATATCAGGTGTGTTGTGCTTACATTTTGTTGAGGCCTTCACTGGAACATTCCACCAGTAGTACTTTTTATTAAGAGTGGCCATGGCTTCTATTATATTGTGGGTTCTTATTTCTTTGTCCTCGGGATTATCCTTTTGATGGATTTCATTATAGAGTATCCTAGCTACAACGTCATGTCTCATCTGTAAATAATATCTTGATGATATTTTCGGACAACTGCATACGATGTGGGTGATATCTTCAGTGTGAACTCCACAAAATCTGCATCGGTTGTCATATTTTACGGCTTTTTCTTCATCTCTATCCCTTTTGTGCATCAGGTACTTGGTTGATATTTCTTTTGCCTGGATTGCAAATGCATACTCTTCAAAGTGGTCGGTAGTAATCCGGCTATTGGTCCATGATAAACTGCTTTGATGATCGATGCTACTATTATCACGGAGCTTTCTACTAACGTATCCATGCATAGTCTTCTGCTCATATAGGCTCATCCTTTCATCTGATGATACGTTGCGGCACAGTCGTGCGACTTCTTTGGGCAGAGTGTTGCCCAATGAGCTGCCTTCCAACCTCTATAATGTTATAATGGATGTATGTATGTATATATGTATATATAAGTGTGTGTGAGTGTGTGAGTGTGTGTATATACATGTGTATATGTATATATATATATATATATATATATATATATATATATATATATATATCACATTGCTTCACATTCATATACATATGCGTATATACATAACCTATCTGCTATAACTTCATGTGGGTGTGTCTGTGTGCGCATGTTTGTATGAATGTAGCTATATTATGTATGTATATGTGTGTATATACATATGTATAAATCTATATTTACTTATGTACACACACACACACACACACACACACA
>NC_068988.1:6264135-6264797 GCF_001194135.2 Octopus bimaculoides
CGGTTAATTAATATTCATGAGGTAGCGCGTAAAAATTCCCTCCTCTGCCTACCACCCAATCATATTCGTTCACTCTCTCTTTGCCGCAATCTATAACCTGCTCTTTTTTATCTATCTATCTATCTATCTATCTATCTATCTATCTATCTATCTATCTATCTATCTATCTATTCCTCTCTATCCAAATATTAGATATTATCGAGTATGCGATGGCGCTGTTGTCGACGCTGAAAGCAGACAGGCGAACTTGCTGGTCGGCTGGTCAGTCGGTCTCGTTATTAGCTGATCGTTTGGCTTGTTGGGTGTTTGGTTGGCTGGTTGGTTAGCTTGCTGGTTGGTTGGTACCCAGTGGTTGTAAGAACCATCGTTTGTGGTTATGTAGCATAAAAATGTATGTATGTATGTATGTATGTATGTATCTATGCATGTATCTATGAACGTACATACGTATGTATGCAAGAATGTATGCAAGAATGTATGTGCCCATATATGTATACATACATAGATACATACATACATACATACATACATACACGCACACATACATACATACACATGCATGCTTACGATTTTGAAGACAACGTGATAAATGTAAAGACGAAACTCAGCCATTGTGATAATAAAATAATAATAATAATAATAATAATTAAAATTATAATAAT
>NC_068988.1:6265176-6265791 GCF_001194135.2 Octopus bimaculoides
TATATATGCATTTGTACGCGCGCACGCATGAGGTTTAGTATATACGTTGTACGTATCTATGTAGACCATGTAGTAGTCATCTTACTTCGGGCTTCGTCATACGTTCAATGATGTATATTGATAAATAATATAGCGAGAGCCGTTGAGATATTACCGTTTCTTGCTTCTGTACATAGTCGGGTTGTGTTGTGCAGCAGAAGGGAGAGGATTTCTATGAAATTTCGCCTAATTTTTCCTGTAACGGTGAAAATTAATTATCACATGTTGACTTAATGTAGCTGGATTCACTTACATTTGAACACGTATATGAACACACGCACATACACAAACGCGTTTATTAAGTTGATGAGCTGATAGATGTCTTAATTAAAATTGTAACTGAGATTACAAGTAATTAAGCAGATATATTCGGTACGGATTATCTAATCGTAGATGTTAATATGCATTTAAGTAAAAGGTTCTTGGGAAAATTTTAGCGTATCTCTGTGTGTGTGTGTGTGTGTGTGTGTGTGTATTCATATATATTCATGCTTAATTTAATTTCTTGTAATAAAAACAGTTTTACATCAAAGATATGTGTGTGTTGTGCGTACTTGTATGTGTACGTATGTGTAT
>NC_068988.1:6265885-6268027 GCF_001194135.2 Octopus bimaculoides
GCTAGATTACCGCATTTAATCGAGCAAATTGACCCCAGGACTTATTCTTTGTAAGCCTAGTACTTATTCTATCTGTCCCTTTTGCCGAACAGCTAAGTTACGGGGACATAAACACACCAGCATCGGTTGTCAAGCGATGTTGGGGGACAAACAC
Organism: Octopus bimaculoides; assembly: GCF_001194135.2. NCBI lineage: Eukaryota > Metazoa > Mollusca > Cephalopoda > Octopoda > Octopodidae > Octopus > Octopus bimaculoides. The sequence goes on from NC_068988.1 coordinate 6,266,040, forward strand.
AGACACACAAACATATATACATACATACATTCAAACATATATACACACAAACATATATATACATACACATACATATACATATACATATATACGACGGGCTTCTTTCAGTATCCGTCTACCAAATCCACTCTCAAGTGCTTGGTTGACCCGAGGGTAGAGTAGAAGACACTTGCCGAAGGTGCCACGCAGTGAGACTAAACCCGGAACCATGTGGTTGGTAAGCAAGCTATTTAGCACACAGCCACTCTGCGCCTAATGTATATATGGCGATGATGCCATGGACAAATCTCAGATGAAGAAACGGTACAGCAGTTTCGAACATGGCTGTACCTCAGTGGCGAGCGAGAAATTCTCAGACAGGTCATCCACAAGCCGAAACAAGGAGCCACTTGAGAAGGCTCAGCCAACAGCCAGAGGAAATCGTTGTGTGACAATCCAGGAAATTCGTCACGAAGTGGGAATAAGTACAGGGCCAATGGTTCCATTTTAACTTTGGATGTGGACATGCGGAATGTATCGGTGAAAAAATAAAATCGGTTAGTTTTTGAACGGACCTCGTAATCCAATCAGTCCTGGTCAAGAGCAACGCACCACTTGTTCGACAGGCTCCCTACTCGCTCGTCTTGGCAAAGTGTGACTTCTGTCTCTTCTCCAAACCGAAAGGCACGCTGAAAAGGAAAAGATTTGAATCGCGAGAGGAAATCATGGGAAAAGAAAATGGTGGAGCCCATAAGATTCCAGAAAAGGCATTCCAGGGGGGTTACTGGCAGTGGCAGAATCACCTGAAGAAGTGTGTGAACTCCCAAGAGGGAGTATTTTGAAGGGGATTAGATAAAATTTGTGAAATGTACAAAACCGTCTTTTTATTCCCAAAGGTAGGATACTTTTTGAATGCAACTCGTATACATACAGACACATACCTCGTGGTTGTATGTGAGATTCCCGAGCGTCAACCAAAGGAGCAGAATAGTTTGTGCTTACGCATACATACGCATGCGCACGGGTGCACACACACGCTCACAACCCACACACATACACACACAAATACACAAACATACACTCGTATATGCACGACTCGATTATCTATACGTTTATGTCTATGTGTGTGCGTATGCATATGTGTGTGTGTAGAGAGAGAGAGTGACATGTATGCACACACACACGTATGTATGTTTGTATGTATGTATATATATATATATATATATATATATATATATACGAACAAGAATATTTGAAACGTTAGTCACTTGTCAAAATGTAATACAAAGTAAAGAGAATAAGGCTTGTAAGGGGCACGTTTTAGAGAGGTAGCGTGATAAAAGAAATTTACACTGACGATGAGAGAGTGACAGAGACAATGGCTAGAAAGTGAGATAAATTTCTGAATGATACCGAAGTAGGACTGAAATAAAGAATTGTAAAGAAGGCAGAGAAAAATAATAAACATATAAATTTATGTACGTAAAAAAAAAAACTTGGATAAAGTCAGATATATTTCAGCAATTGTTAGGTCACGTTAAGCTGATAGGATCTGTTAAGCGATTTTTCAAGTCAAGTTTTGTGCTATCATGGCCCATCCAAGTAGAAAGGAAATTTGATGTTGGCTGAGATGTAAGCACTAATAGGGGCTTGTCTGGTATTGTTTCAGGGCGATGAGATCTTTTTCTTCTGTGGTCTCTTTCGGAATAATATTAAATAGATCAGAACCTGATGAAGGAAAGAAATTCTGTTGTATTCTATTTATATGTTGAGAGCAAGAACAGTTTACGCGGAACGGGTGCAGACGTAAGGTCCGTGGTCTCACCTTTGGAAGAATTCTTAATTTGATGTTAAGTTCGATTCGACAGTGATGGTGGTAGAATATCCACATTTACTCTTATGATATATTGTTTGTTCAATCCGTGTTGTATACGGCAGGTATAGATATAAGTTTATATATACACGCACGTAAATTTAGATGTATATGTTACACATGTATATGTACATAT
>NC_068988.1:6268992-6270248 GCF_001194135.2 Octopus bimaculoides
CTCTCTCTCCATCTATCTATCTGTCTGTTCTGTATGTCAATCTGTCTGTCTATCTATCTATCTGTCTATCTATCTATCTATCTATCTATCTATCTATCTATCTATCTATCTATCTATCTATCTATCTATCTATCTATCTAAACACTCACGCCCGTATAGGAGTGCCGCGTGAATGCGTGCCTCTCAGCTATTGAGTTGAAATTGTAGTGATATATAAAGCTATATCGCTCCATCTCAATGAATTATGAATTGTCATGTATGTAAATTTTACGATAAATAATTCGATCCAGTGATAAATGCCATGTTACTGCTTATTTAACCCCAGGCAAGACTGACTGACTCGACATCACCTTCTATATCATTCCATGCTCGAACACCGTGATATTTTATTCTTTTTACAGTCTACGTATATCTAGGACTACGTTATGCAATACGACTTTACATTTTCGTCAAAAAATATCAGGAGGATGTGTGATTTAAAAAGATTAAATAAGAATTTCGTTGCTATTTCTAGCATAATCGATCGCGAACACACGCCATTGTTTTTATCACGATAATAATTATGGCCGTGTTCTTGTTATCGAGGTTGTTATTGTTTACCGCTAGAGGGCGTTATGTTTGTTCTTGACTGCGTACGACGTGTTTATTAGCGACGGAGGAGAGAACGAACAGGTTTAGTGTACAGTTGCTGGTGGTGGTGGTGGTGGTGTTGTTGAGTCCAGAGTAAAAAATTATGTTAAAAGGCATTCCAACCACGCCAGTCTTGTCTTTTCTTTGTCAGTCAAATTGTATCCATGACTACTAGGTAATACAAAGTAACCGAACCACACATGTCATCTATATATGTGTGTGTGTGTGTGTGTGTGTTTATACATATACATTTATATTGTATATATGTAAATATATATGTATACATATATGTGTGCGTATGTTAACACATGTACATGCACATATATACACATACATATATATCTATATGAATATACATACATATGCATATATATCTGAATACAAATACATATATGTATATAATATACATACATACATACATATATATATATAAAGATGCATATATATATATATAGATGCATATCTGGGTACAGGACGTCACAAGAAAACGTGGAAAAATGAAAAACAGATCAAAAACGGGGCATGAAAAAACAAACAGGCCACATAGTGAACACTTCCTTCATCAGCTGCCCCTATTCTAAACTAAGCGTATGTATATATATATATATATATAAATATATATATAT
>NC_068988.1:6270699-6272023 GCF_001194135.2 Octopus bimaculoides
AAAAATACATATACATATATATATATATGTAGAAATATATGTGTATATGTGTATATATATATACATATGATATATATATATATATATATATATTATTATGATTGACCGTTGACTGAACACTATTCAATTTTTTTTTCTCTGTGTTTTCTCCTTGTCTCCGTATTCTTTCTGTTGAAGAGCGTAGCTCGAAACGTCAAAGACTTTCCGTATTCCCGAGCGTCATACTAATATATCCTTTTGTTATTTACACCACCTGTCCTCGTCTGTTGTTATTATTTGTATATTCTCCCATATATATATATATATATGTATGCATGTGTGTATGTGTGTATGTATGGATGTACGTATGCTCATTCAATGCTCATAGTCATAATGTACCTAAGAGTACATTACGGAGTGTGCTGGTAGTGTAGGATTTTTATGAAATAGCAGGGTGAAATTTAAAGGTAACTTGGCTACTATTTCTTGCAGGTCGAGAGACTGGCTCGTTGTTGATGGTACCGATGTGACACTTCCAGTAGCAGCAGCAGCAATGGTAGTAGTAGTAGTAGTAGTAGTAGTAGTAGTAGTAGTAGTAGTAGTAGTAGTAGTAGTAGTGATGGCGGTGGTGGTTGCAAAAGCGGTGCTGCTGCTGCTGCCACTACTACTACTACTACTACAACTACTACTACTACTACTACTACTACTACTACTACTACTACTACTACTAATAATAATAATAATAATAATTCTGCTGCTCCTGCTATTACTACTACTACATCTGCCATCCTCCCCTTCCTCCCCTTCCTACTCCACCTCCTCCTCCTCCTCCTCCCTTTCATCTTCGCATAACAACTCCTTCCGAGAGACGACGGGCCATTGTCGGAGCGGTCTAAGCGATCTTCCACGTTGCTAGAAGTAGCAGCTAAGCTGTTCTCCATCACTCCTACATGCTTCAGAAAAAAAACCTTGAGGATACATTAATCGTTGTGAGAGCGTGATAGTCATCGACGGAGCGCCTTCGATCATACAGTCCGTTCAAACAAGGCCAACCTTGGGCTAAACAGCGATTACAATTACAACGTATGCGAAGCTAAGGTGTAGCGTCTATGAGCTTAGAACAATCTCATGCGAGAAATAACAGCTAAATCCCTCACATATCACACTTCAATGTCTTTAGGAAACCGAAGGATACATTAAATATTGTAGTTCAATGTACTCTTTCGTTCCTTCCATGAAGGTTATGGCTAGAATATTCCAGTTCATCTAAGATAAACGACATTCCAAATGAGACCATTACGTTTATTTTGTCGATATATAAATATAATTATAAATAAATAAATAT
>NC_068988.1:6272720-6276705 GCF_001194135.2 Octopus bimaculoides
TAGCGGTATTTCGTCTGCTGTTACGTTCTGAGTTCAAATTCCGTCGAGGTCGACTTCGCCTTTCGTCCTTTCGGGGGCGATTAAATAAGTACCAGTTACAAACTGGAGTCGATGTAATCGACTTAATACCTCTGTCTTTCCTTGTTTGTATGTTTAGCTCCCTGTGGACAATAAAAATATATATATATATACATACAGATATGTATGTCATTTCCACAGGCTGGTTTTTGAAGGACATTTGACTGCTGTTTTTATCAAGCTTATGGATCACATAAGAAGACTTCTTGTGGCTGATGTTTGTTTTAACTCTAGTTCAACCCTGAGCAAGCAAACCGCTCATCAAAGGCGTCGACCCTATGCGTAACTGGTACTTATTTAATCGACCCCGAAAGGATGAAAGATAAAGTCGACCTCGGAGGAATTTGAACTCAGAACGTAGCAGCAGACGAAATACCGTTAAGCATTTCCCTCGGCGTGCTAACGTTTCTGCCACCTCACCGCCTTTCCTTCTATTACCCAACTCACCCTTGTCTTCATTTTGCTGTTTGAGACTTGGTACAACACCACGTTTTCCCATTTTGCGTTAATGTTTTGGACACTTGTTAATTTCATGCTTTGATTCAGCCTCTCATTGAAGTATTAGTAACCGACCTGCATTCCTTTCGATAAAGATGACGATGATGATGACGATGATGATGATGGTGAAGTGGAGGATGACAATGATGATGAAAGTGATGACGATATCGATGTTTACGACGATGACGATGACGATGATGATGATGAAGAGGACGCCGACGACGATGACGACGATAGTGATGATGATGATGATGATGATGATGATGATGATGATGACGACGATGATGATATAGTCAACGATGATGAAGACGATGATGATGATGATGACGATGAAGATGATGAAGATGATGATGATGATGAAGATGATGATGATGATGAAGATGATGATGACGACGGCTACAACCACGATGATGATGATGATGATGATGATGATAATGATAAGGAGGAGGAGGAGAAGGAGGATAACAACGATGTCCGTGTTAATGGCGGTGTCTTGTGATTACAGTTATCGTGACATAAGCATTAAATATGCTTCCATTTACCAAAAAAAAACACGATTCCTCTTCGTCTCTTCTGCTGAAAGTCACGATTCACTCGGAGCAAAAATAGTTCCTGCCTAATTAAATTTAATCACCCTCTCTCTCTCTCTCTCTCTCTCTCCTTCTCTCACTCTCTCTCCCCTATTCCATGATTGTAACTTTCTCTTGTCTCTTATAACCGTTGCAGTTAGAAAGCGATAAGAATGTAATGAAGAATTTCCTGAAGTTGTTTGGATAGAATTTGTTTTATTTAGAAAAGAAATGTTAATGATACGGATATGTTTCTAGATACTAGTACACCACCGATTTCCCGACATTCTTCGTTCCAAAGCCTTCACAGGTCAACTATTTATTACATGACCTTCCCCAGTCATGAAATAATCCTTTCTATACTTGACACAAGGTTTTGAGGTGATGGCAAGTCGATTATATCGGCCATCAATGCTCAGCTGGTACATAATTTATCGAACCTGAAAAGATGAAAGTGAAAATTTCAACTTCTGCCTCGTAATTTGTCCGGTCTAAAGAACGTGCCGGACTATCAGTTACTCGAAAATTGGTGGTGTACCTGTACAAAATGTATGTCAAATATATTTTAACTATTGCGTGTCTTACTATTGGACTGCGACCATACTGGGGCACCGTCTTGAATGGTTTTAGAGAAAACTAATTGACCTCAGTAGTTATTTGTTAAGTCTGCTACTTATTCTATCGGTCTCTATTGCCGAATCGGTAAGTTACGAGGATGCAAGCAAACCAACAGCGGTTGTCAAGCGGCAGTGGTTATGGTGGGACAAACCCAAAAGCACGCGCACAACGAGGCTTCCACACTGTTTCCGTTTACCAAAGACACCCACGTGTCAGTGGGAGGCCCTGGACTTTGTAGAAGACACTTATTCAAGATGCCGCGCAGTGGGACTGAACCCGAAACGAGGTGGTTGCAAAACGAGTTTCTTAACCAGACGGCCATTCCAGTGTCTACATGTGTTGTTACATGTAATTTTGTATACGCGATTTCTGTGTGTGTGTGTGTGTGTGTGTGTGTGTGTGTGCGATTGTTTGTATACATGTGTATGAGTATATTAATATATATACGTGGTGCAAACGTGGTCATAATGCTAATAATCTGACGTCGCATTCACGAGATTCTGGGTTCGATTCTACCAAGTCGTACATGCGCTAGATATTTTTACTTCACCTAAGTTCCTTCCAGTCCTTATGTGGCCATCACTGAGAAAAATTTTCGAAACATTCAAGAGTGTATTTTCTCAGATATGTCCATATTTGAATTATTAATAATCACCTCGAAATAAAACGGTGAGCTGGCAGAATTGTTACCATGACGGGCAAAATGCTTAGCAATATTTCATCCATCTTTTGCGTTCTGAGAACAATTTCCACCGAGGTTGACTTTGCCTTTCAGGATCGATAAAATAAATATCAGCTGAACTCTGGAGTCAATGTATTTCACTTACCCTTCCCCTAAAATTGATGACAATGTGTGAAATTTGAAACCAATTATTTCGTTGAATTATCGGCATTTCTTGTGAAATTCCTTACTAAACTACATACCGGCTGCTTGAAACGTATGGTGTATATTTTAGAAGCAAGTAACTACGATTGAACCAAATAGGTTTATTAAGGAATATGTATAATGCAAAGCTAAGATACAGGTAAAGTATACGCCATTAGAATAACAAGCTGTGTCTAAAAGGTCTCAAGAACCAATGTTGTGTGATTTATAGTGTGACTATAGCAAATATTTAAAATGTAAACATGAATTGAATATGTGAAACTGTATAAAATATTCCTGCATGATCGGAAGGTCATTGTTAAAGTCGTTTAATCCAAAGTGCTGTGCGTTAAGATTGAACACGAAACCACGCCGTTCCAAGAATTACTTAACCACAAAATCAAAAACTCGCACCCGTGCATACATGTTACATGTATCTATTTATCTATCTATCTATCTATCTACCGACCTACCTACCTACCTGCCTACCTACCTACCTACCTACATACATACATATATATATATGTATATATATGTATATATATGTATATGTATATATATATGTATATATACACACATACACATACACACACGTATATATAGATGGACATATATCATGTATACATTAATAATGTATGGTTGACATGAACGGATGCCATTAATTGCCATCAAAATATCAACACCTAAAAAGTAAAAACTGCGATTAAATGATCGAACACAATTTTCCAGATTCTATTAGCTTATACAAGCCATTTGCTTATTGATTTCGTTCGTTTTATTTCTTGTTCGTTCCTTATGCACTGCTGGAATGAAAAAAGTGAAAAAAAAAAACGAAAAAAAACTAGATGATATATATCAACAATAATCAAATCAACATACATCGTTTAAACCAGAACACAGACGATACTCATCTGCATAGAGCTTGGGCCTGTATTTTTTAACGTTCATTAATCTAATGGCACTGCTTTAGAGATATTAGATGCATTTATCTGCGCGCGCGTATATATATATATATATATATATTTGCATCTATATGTGTGTGTGTATGTGTGTGTGTCTGTCTGTGGATGTAAGTATGTATATATGTAAATCTTTATATATGCATAAATATACAAAGATACGTACCTACATTGACATATGTATACATACCGTACGCGTGTAACATCTTTAATGTATATTTATAGAAATCTATATATGAACGTGTAATATATAAATATTTATATACATACATATACATACATACGTATATAATTATTCATAAAAATACACACACACACACGCACACGCATACTCAAACATTTATGCATAAGCTATTGTATGTATATGCATGTAGACATACATCTTTCTATCTATTTAT
>NC_068988.1:6276893-6278008 GCF_001194135.2 Octopus bimaculoides
TATATATATATATATATATATATATATATGCTTATGTGTAACATTGAGGAGCGCTGTGCAAGTATACAATAGAAAGCTAGAAAGCTGACAATAATAAGACGCGTATAAAATAAAATATATATTTGAAGCAGCAGAACAACTCATCACTAGATTCAATGATGGCATTCAAAGGATTATCTCCCCTGTTAAATATGCACGGTAGAACGTGTACGGTGAATACATGTCCAATCTACCCCTTCTCTCACTCCCTCTCTTTCTCGCCTTCTCTCTCTCTCCTCGTATATAAGTATATACACTCGCACAGAAATACGCGCACATGCATCATTGTTTTCGATGTAAATGCCTTGTTCTACATGACATTCGGCATGTTATATGCAAAACGTTCTCTTATCTATTAAACCGATCATGCTTATTTGCTGGTGAGTGTGTGTTTTCGGAACGTATGAGTCTGTCAGTGCACGCATGCGTACGCGAATATATACATATGCATGCATATACAAATACATACATATACAAAGGCATACATCTTTACACGCAAATGTGTGCTCGTGTGATTTTGTTTGCGTATGCGTTTCACACTGTACGTAAAGACGTGTGCATGTGTGGTGTGTGCATGTGTGCGTGTTTGTGTGCGTGTATGCGTTTGTCTATATATTTGGGCATATGGGTGTGCAATGCAAAATTCCTTCCATGTGTCAAAGATGAATAAAAATGGATTATTAATGTTCTTTCCCAAACTCAATTGATTAAATCCCAAAAGACATAACATCCTTTATCATTATTATTATCATTATTATTAATATCATTATTATTATTATTATCATCATCATCATCATCATCGTTCCTGCTATTATCGCTATTGTTCTGGTTGGTGCTGTGGTAGTTTTTGTTGTCATTTTTATTATAATTATTATTATTATTATTATTATTATTATTATTATTATTGTTGTTGTTGTTGTTGTTGTTGTTGTTGTTGGTTGACTTGTTCTGTAGCTGCTCCGCCTTTTGTATTCTGGTGTCGATGATTAATGTCGATATATATATACATGCAGATATGTATACATATATATATATGTATATATATTTATATAAATACACACACACACACACACACA
>NC_068988.1:6278589-6281218 GCF_001194135.2 Octopus bimaculoides
ATATATATATATATATATATATATATATACGTATACACATATATATATATATGCATATACATATGTATGTAAATATATTTGTTTACATGTGTGTATATATGCATATATAGATACATGTATATATGTGTGTATATATATATATATATATATGTATCTATGTAGTTATATATATATTATATATATATGCATATATATGTATATGTATGTATGTATATATGAATACACACACACAGACACACACACACACACACACACACACATAAAGAGACACACAATGTGAATGAGCGAAGAGAGATAAGTGAGGAAAGAGTAACCGATGGCATATATAAACACGAGTGTGTGTGATGTGGCTTACCTCAATGCACATAACAAATTGTTATTTATGATATGAACTGTTAACCCTCCAGGGGTAACAGGAACATATTTTAAGTTCTTCACACAATATTTGCATATTTGTACTTATATATATTTATGTTTGCATGTATCTCTCCACATCTCTCTCTCTCTCTCTCTCTCTCTCTCTCTCTCTCTATCTATCTATCTATCTGTCTGTCTGTCTGTCTGTCTGTCTGTGTATCTATCTAGCTATCTTTTTTTTTCTTTCTGTTTGAAAATCTATCTATTTATCTATGTATCTATGTGCCTATCTAACTTTCTTTCTTTCTTTCCATCTTTCTTTCTTTCTTTCTTTCTTTCTTTCTTTCTTTCTTTCTTTCTTTCTTTCTATCTATGTATTTATGTGTTGAGCTTTTTTAAATCCATCTATATGTCTACCTACCTACCTACCTACCTACCTACCTACCTACCTACCTATCTATCTATCTATCTATCTATCTATCTATCTATCTATCTATCTATCTATCTATCTATCTATTTATCTATCTATCTATCTTTATTTATTGCTCAAGGCTGGAGGCTTCGTTGGGCTGTTTCCAGATACAAATTCTCATCAAAGCGGGAAAATGGCGAATGTTGATTCCTCTGCCCTTGTTCCATTGAGTCAGTGAGCACATCTGATACTCACCGGTTGTATCACCGACAAGCTACAGGAAAGATTTAACAACTGCAAAAATCTCAAAGTCATCAACTTTATGAACCTCGTGAATGACAGTTTTATCTGACCCAAGTGTGACAGGATGATAGTTCAGCTCTACTGGCACTTTCACTACAGCAGTTTCTTTTGCCCTGAGACACAATACACTTCACTATTCAGCGGCGTTCACTACATTGTAATGGCTGCCAAATATGGTTCTGGAATGCGAATATGACGTCGGTAGTCGGACCTCTCGATACCTTGAACAATTCAATAATTTTAGTAACTAAATCTCCAACGTTAGCCATCCACCATACTTCATTTGAATAAGAATATCAGCAAACAATTAAAAAAAAATGAATGAAGAGAAAAGCAGACGGCTCTTCTAACAAGTACAAAGCATAAATAATGCGAATAAAGTACAAAGTAGAAAAGTACATTAGGCGGCGAGCTGGCAGAATCGTTAGTACGCCGGGCGAAATGCTTAAGGTATATCGTCTGTTTTTACGTTCTGAGTTCAAATTCCATCGAGCTCGACTTTGCCTTTCAACCTTTCGGGAGTCGATAAATTAAGTACCAGTTGCGTACTGGGGTCGATCTAATCGACTAGCCCCCTCCCCACAAAATTTCGGGTTTTGTGCTTAGAGTAGAAAAGTGTATATACATACATATATGTGCATTTATATATATATATATACATATTATAAACATATACACTCACACATACATATACGTGTATATTCTATTAAATTGTTTTTTGTATGGTTGCGTAAGAAAACAAAAAAAAAAGGCAAAACGAAAGAGTAAACAAAGATGAATATCACCACAAATGAATCGACGGTGACTCAATTCAGTTTTATTGGGTTGGTGCATAACTATTGCGGCTTTTTTCAACAAATTTTATTCAACAGAAACAAAAATAATATTTAACAAAAACATCTTTAAATGACGGTCTGTAAATATATATACATATGTATGTATAAATGTGTGTGTATGTTTTTATTTGTTTCCGTGTATATATGTGTATGTGCGTGTATTATCATTATCATTATTATATTAGGCCGCCGAGGTCAACTTTGCCTTTCATACTTTCAGGGTCGATAAATTAAGTACCAGTTGTGTACTAGGACCGATCTAATCCACTGGTCCCTTCCCCCAAAATTTCGGGCCTTGCGCCTAGAGTAGATAAGATTATTATTATTAGGAGTGGTTGTAGTAGTAGTAGTAGGAGTAGTAGTAGTAGTAGTAGTAGTAGTAGTAGTAGTAGTAGTAGTAGTAGTAGCTGTAGTAGTAGTAGTAGTAATACTACTACTACTACTACTACTAGACTAAAGGTAGTAGTAATGTTAAACATCATTATTGCTTTCTCTATCATAACCAATTGTCATCGTCGTCGTCGTCGACATCATCATCATCATCAGGATAACACTAATAACCATCAACATCATCAATATAATCATCACAACCATCATCCTCATCGACATTCACCTGTTCCTATCAACAATATTTTTACTGAAAAAAAAAAAAAGAGCAAAACGCTAAAATAACAAAAAATTATCTCACGTCTAATTTGTGAAACCTCAAAAAAAAAAAAAA
>NC_068988.1:6281228-6281643 GCF_001194135.2 Octopus bimaculoides
CAACAACAAAAAAACCGAGCATCATTTTTCGACAAGGGTTACTGTTTGGTTATTTGGCAGCGAAAGATGCAACAAAAAGCAAGTAATTACATATTGGAATGGTGTGATTTCCCACGAGTCTTTCAAAAGAATTCTTCATCTTCTTACTGATGATGTTTTTTGAGGTACAATGAAACCACCTTCTTAACGATTTCGATGTTTTCGTTAGCAGCTCATCTACCGTGCAGAACCATTCTTTGTTTGGGGGTGAGAGCGGGGGACGATGTAATGTGGGCCGTGTGTGTTATATACATACGAACACAGACCTGCTTGTGTATATGTATATGTATAATTTATATATAAGTGTATATGTATACACACACACAAACCTTTAAATATATATATATATATATATATATATATATATATATATACA
>NC_068988.1:6282009-6283023 GCF_001194135.2 Octopus bimaculoides
TCTATCTATCTATCTATCTATCTATCTTTATCTCTGTTTCACTCTGTCCCCCCCCCCCACACACATACAGATATATGTGTACGACACATTGTGGTGTACGCAAATAAATACATATGCACGCATTCACATCGACATCCACTCACACACAGGCACACGTGCTCCCATATACGCGCACACACATAGATACATTGATATTGATAATAGAAATCGATGATCGATTACGCTCTTAAAAGGTAAATATAAAATATCGAAATATGAATATAAGTATAAAAACGAAAAAGAAAAAATAAACGAAAACTGATAAAAATCGTAAATAATCCGGGAGAGCAACGAATAACAGGATTTAGCTAGATTTGGCTGAGGAAATGAATAGTCATTCATTATTTATTGATGAAGTGTATTCCAGTCCGTGAGAAAAATATCGTGTTTTCCCAGGTTCCGGTAAGAGTATTGAACATACGTGATCGAATTGGCGTTGATTTTCAGAGCTGTAACTCCCACTACCTTTCGTCAGTCCAAAGTTTATAGACGCATTTTGTGTTCAGTTTTTAATATTTGCTAATATGATAGGTAAATATAATGACAGGTAGATCTCAGACAGAGATATGAATATTTAAAGATAAACAGGCATATGTATGTATAGGTATATGTATGTGTGTATGTGTATGTAGTGAAGGCGCATGGCTCAGTGGTTAGAGCGTCGAGCTTACGATCGCGAGGTTGTGAGTTCGAATCTCGGACCGGGCTGCGTGTTGTGTTCTTGAGCAAGACACTTTATTTCACGTTGCTCCAGTTCACTCAGCTGTAGAAATGAGTTGCGACGCCAGAGGTGCCAAGCTGTTTCGCCCCCTTTGCCTTTCCCTTGGATAAAGCTAGTGGCGGTATGCATGGGCGACTGCTGGTCTTCCATAAACAACCTTGCCCGGACTTGTGCCTCGGAGGGTAACTTTCTAGGTGCAATCCCATGGTCAGTCATGACCGAAGGGGGTCTTAGCAGCATGTGTATGTATGTAT
>NC_068988.1:6283739-6284719 GCF_001194135.2 Octopus bimaculoides
TATATATATATATATATATATATATATATATGTATGTAAGTATGTACGTTTGTATATAAATATATACGACGGGCTTCTTTCAGTTTCTCTCTACCAAATCCACTCACAAGGCTTTGGTCTGCCCGAGGCTATAGCAAATGACGTTTGTCCAAGTTGCCGCTAAGTGGGACTGAACTCTAAACCATGTGTTGGGAAGCAAGCTTCTTATCACACAGCCACACCTTAAAAATATAATAAGATTTTTTAAACATCGAATGAGGGTCCGTTTGATTGGGAAAAGACTCCAAGGTGTCCATAGGCTAAAAAATGGTTGAGAAACACTGGTCTAGAATTATGCGTACCAAAGAAGTCTTCACATTGGTTTTGGAATGCCGACATGATCTTGGAACCTGTACTACACGAAACATTAAGCATTTCCGTGGTTTCTAAGATTGAAACATCGGCCATCTGTCCTACAGCAATTTGTCCGCTTTGCAAATCAGATAGGTCACGTATTTTAACTTATTGAAATATAAATATCTTCATAGAAGAAAACAAAGAGCTCTTATCATGGAATACAAAGCAATCTTAATATATATGAATGCATATACGGAGTAGAACAGGTTTGAATTAGTGATATTGCCAACAAAGACAAATAGCTCAATAAAAACCGGTGTCTGCATTATTTTGTCTAACCATTGTATACATAGACACACACGCGCGCGCATATTCACATACATACATACATACATACATACATATAAATGAATTTATATGTCTGTGTACATATATATATATATATATATATATATATATAGAGAGAGAGAGAGATAGATAGATAGATATAGTTATATATGTGTATGTATGTATGTATATATAATCATGTGTAAATGCCTGTATGAATATATATATGTATATCTATTTATGTATGTATATGTTTATGTATGTACATGTTTGTGTATATGCGCATATCTATATACACATATATATACATACATACA
>NC_068988.1:6284729-6286350 GCF_001194135.2 Octopus bimaculoides
GTGTGTGCGTGTGCGTGCGTGTGTGTGTGTGCGTGCTTGTGTGACAGATATGAATAATTATCCATATCCTATGTGATTTTACAATCATATTCGTTGGCGTCAAACTCTAATCCTTCTTAATCCTCAATCTTCGTTTATTAAGCTTCCCAATGTGTCGTGTCTAAGTTGATCGTGTATTAATTCTCACATTGAATTCGTTAAATGGCGTTTTTAGATGCGCCAAGCTGTTAAGAAAATATACAGCCATGATCATCAGCAACAAAATCGACGAGGCCCATCATAGGCCACCAATGGAGTTCTGTGTTGTCGCTCCATCTGCTAGATATATCAGCCAAGGCCGCAATAAATCACATGCTAATATCCTAGAACAACGCCTCGAACCCAAGACCTCGTGATTACCTAGCAACCATCCTGACCTTTCGGTCATGCCTCTCTCCTCAATATTCAATCTTTTATCTTCTATATTTCGTTTTTACCTTTTACTTGTTTCTGTAATTAGACTTCGGCCATGCTGGGGCACCGTCTTAAAAAAACATTTTCAATTGAATGATTTGGACCCGAATATCTGTTTTTTTTTTTATTAAAAAGCTTGGTATTTATGCTATCGATCGCTTTTGGCCGAACCGCTAAGTTATGAGGACGTAAATACACGAACATGATGTCCCCCACCTACTAAACACTACTCGTTATTAGTTTCTTTTAGCAAAGATTATAGACCATCAGCACCTCCTAGCGGAAACTATGTGATAGGAACCCTCCAAGCAGGTGTCGTTGGCAGGTGATAGTGGGGGTCACGATGGGAATGGCAATGATAATAATAGTAGTGTAAGTGGTAGCAGTAGTAGTAACGGTAGTAGTCAAATAAGGAGGAGGAGGAAGAGGGGCAGCAGTAGCAGCAGCAGCAGCAGCAGTAGTAGTAGTGGTAGTAGTAGTAGTAAAAGAAGCAGCAGCAGCAGGAGGAAGAGCAGCAGTAGCAGTAGTAGTAACAGTAGTAGTAGTGGTAGTAGCATTAGTAGTAACAGTTAGGTGTGGGAACGGTAACAATACCAACAGTTCTCTCCTGCTAATTGCCCTCTCATTAGAACCTGCGACGGTACATCCAATTTGTCAAGGCTATCCGCACGACTAATGCAAATGACTCGGTAACATGGTTTAACCCTCCCTACTTACACAGCGTTGATACTTACCATAACCTCACTCTAAGTCTATTTCGGTGTACTATAATTCTTTCTCTTTCTTTCTCTCTTCCTTTCTCACTTTTTCGCTCTTTGTGTGTGTGTGTGTGTCTCTCTCTCACTCTTTCTTTTCTCTCTCTCATTCGTTTTGTCATTAAACCGGTTCTCTAATCTCTATTACTTTCACACCCACCACCGCCACCCGCTTTACAAATAAAACCGACCTTTCGATCTCATCCTCGTCTCCTTTACTCCTTCTTGCTATTCTTTCTCCGTCTCTCTCCCTGCCTGTTTTCCTCTGTCAGCCTGTTTGTCTGTCTGTCTATCTCTCTTTCTCCGTATCTCTCTCTCCTCTCTTTCCCCCTCTCTCCATCTTTCGCTATGTAATTTATACATACTGTATGTATACATATATATATATATATATATATATATATATATATATA
>NC_068988.1:6287520-6289454 GCF_001194135.2 Octopus bimaculoides
GTGATGGTGCTTGTGGAAGTGATAGTGGTGGTGGCGGTGGCGGCAGTGGTTTAGGTGATGGTGGTAGTGTTGGTGTTGTTGGTGGTGTTGCTGCTGTTGTTGGTGTTGGTGGTGGCAATGCTTTTGGTGATGGTGGTGGTGGTGGTGATGGCTGTGGTAGAGGTAGTGGCGGTGGTAGTGGTAGATGTATGTGACAGAGACGAGGGTGATTAAAGTCACATATTACTGGAGTTACTGAGAATTATATCACCACCACGACTATCACCACAACCACCACGAATATCACCACAACTACCACCACAACCACCGCCACAGTTGCCACCACTACCATTACTCCAAACACCACCGCCACCACCACCACAACCACCACTACCCCAACCGCAACAACGCCTTGATGACAATATGGTGATTTCAATGGTGGATCTGATGAACGTTGTTCATGATCATTGGTGGTCTATGACGGTTGTTGTGATCGTAGAGCCGATGGTTATTGTCACTGTTCTTACTGTTGTTGATGTGGTAGTGATGGTGGTGGTGGTGCTTGGTTAGTTTCATTAGTGATTCTAGTACTTTCGTTGATGACGCAATTGGTGGATGTGATAGTCAACCTTTAATGTAACTAAATTGGCTATTTATCAACTGGAATGTACTATAAAATATTTTTGTGTTCTTTAGTACATTATTCTGCCGAAGAGCATGTTCTTATCATCTTCAGCAGCGGTTCCGAACCATTTTTAATCTAAAAGCTCCTTTGGTTACAATTCTCTTCTGGCAGACCCTCATAGCCATTCCATGTTTAAAAACTAGATTTATCGATACGTTTCAACGTTCCTTTTGTGTTTTTCACACTCTAACTTGTATACGTTGCATTATGTAAAACGTTAGTGAAATAAATTTAGCTGTTTCTTGCAAAACTTTTAATGGACTCTTGATATATTAGTGTAGGTCCCCAATTTAACATTTTGCTTGTAAGGACCCCGCCCCCGCCGAAACACATTATTTGGCCTCGCCCCAGAGATCATATGGACGCATGTTCAGAACCACTGTTCCTATGTTATCTCTTATGTTCCTGTGTTCTGTACTACGTTCCTCAAGTTTCATGCATAGGACTTTATACAGGCCAGTCCGATAACATCTATCTATCTATCTATCTATCTATCTATCTATCTATCTATCTATGTCTGCCTGTCTGTCTGTCTATCTATCTATTTGTGTGACTCTGTGTGTATGCATATACATGTGTGTGTGTGCCGGGGGTGGGGTGTATGTGCCGATGTGTGTATAATTCTGTTCTTGAACATTGGCGTTTGAGGTGCCCCATGTATATGCAGCATCTGAACATTGGGTTGCAGAAACATTTTGGATAGAATTTGTCGAAGGTTTTCTATCCAAAAAGAATTCTCGACACGAAATTTATGAGCAGATGTTTATATCTTCGTGTGATCTGCGACGAGATTCAATGTTCAAAAGACATTATTATTTCATACCTTCTCGAAAGTTTATAAAATACGCATGATGTCAACAATGTGTGTGTGTGTGTATGTGTGAATGTGTGTGTGTGTGCGTGCGCGCGCGCGTTTGCCTGTATGTGTATATATATATATATATATATATATATACATATACAAACATATATACATCAGGCAATATTCTGTCTCCATTTAAAGCTCTGAGTTTATTTTTTTTTATGGAAAGATTCCAATCACTCGATCGGAATTTGTCTCTCTTTCACTCTTTATGTTTCTGTTTTTCAACCTATCTGTCGATATATATATATATATATTATGCGTGTGTGTATATATATGTGTGTGTCTGTGCGTGTGTGCGTGTGCGTGTGTGTGCCTATCAATTTATCCATCTATCAATATACATGCACATATATGTATGTATGTATATATATATATATATATATATATATATATATATATATATAT
>NC_068988.1:6289699-6290989 GCF_001194135.2 Octopus bimaculoides
ATAGAGAGAGAGAGAGAGAGAGAGAGAGTGAGAGTGAGAGAGAGAGACGAAGAAGAGGCTGTATGGTAAGAAGCTTGCTTACCAACCACATAGTTCCGGGTTCAATCCCACTGCGTGGCAACTTCGGCAAGTGTCTTCTATTATAACCTCTGGCTGACCAAAGCCTTGTGAGTGAATTTGGTAGACGGAAACTGAAAGAAGCTTGTCGTGTATATATATATATATATATATGTATATGTTTGTGTGTGTGTATTATGCATGTATGTATGTTTGTATGTTGTTAGAACAGGGAGGAAGAGAATTTCGATTATCCCCATGTAGTGAGTTGTAATGCAAAAAAAATATATATGTAAAATAAAAGAAGAAAAATGCACGCAGTTTACATAGTGTTAATATATTTTAAATGAAAGAGTATTGTGGTTGTCGAGTATTTTGTTAATCATTACAATAAAATTATTATAATTTCCTATTTACTTAAGACAATTTTAGTCCATGTTCTTACATGAAAGTTTGGGAATGAGAATCAACAAGTAGTAAAACCAAGAGGGAGGTAATTGGTAATAGTTATTATTCAGGACAGGGGAGGTAATTGCGCATTTTTGGGGTGGGATAAACAAACATACAAAGACTCATACGTTAAAGTAGTGAGATGAAATATATACAATGTTGGGTATGTGATCGTGAATTAAAATATATACTGAGACCAAAGTTGGTTATGCGTTCATATTTAGCGTGTTCTGTATTTTTTCGATAAATAGATTTTTTTGTACAGAAACTGTTTCTTTGCACTGGTAGATGGGGGAAAACTGTGAAATTTAGTTGGAGATTCCCTGTGTTCACTCAAAGGTATCTGTCTATACTTTGGGAAACGAATTTGTTCTTTATATGCTGTGGTTCTCCGTCTTAGTGACATACTTGCCTGTCCTATATAGTTGAGTCCACAGCCTGAACAAGTTATAACATAAATTAAATTCTCCGATGCACAAGTGACGTTACACTTAATTGTGAATCTCTCTCCTTGCTTGAATTGGAATTCCAAGCCTTCCAGTAAGTTGGGACATGTTCCACAGCTTGGGCGTCCATATTTTTTACACATTAGTTTCTTTGTTGTTGTGTAAAGAGTTGCATTTGTCAGAAGTTTTTTCAGCGATTTCGGTTTCTTTTTACATTTGATGAATTTGTGGTTTCAGAATGTTGTTCATTTTTGGATCCCTCGTAAGCATAGGTAGATTTTGCGCAACAGTGTTGTATGCATCATTGTTTCTAGGGCTGTGCGTTGATATATATATA
>NC_068988.1:6291341-6292317 GCF_001194135.2 Octopus bimaculoides
ATATATATATATATATACGGTATATATGGCTGGGTGGTATGTAGCTTGCTTCCCAATCACATGCTTCTGGGTTCCCAACCACATGCTTCTGGGTTCAGTCCAACTGAGTGGCACCTTGGGCAAGTGTTTTCTACTGTTGCCTCCGGTTGATCAAAACCTTGTGAGTCTATTTGGTAGACGGAAACTAAAAGAAGCCCGTCGTAAATTTGTATATATGTGTGTTTGTGTGTGTGTGTGTGTGTGTGTGTGTGTGTGTGTGTGCATGTATATACATATAGAAATAGATAGATCGATAGATAGACAGATAGATAGACAGGCCGAGGTGTATATAAGGATGAATTTATAATAAGTATGAGACAGGTGGTATACGATAAGGTGCCACTGATATACATTAATTATATAGACATATCTATGTACATAAAATGATATGTGCATGTATGAATGTATTTTGTTCGGGTGTGTGTGTGTATCTATATGCATATATGTGGATGGGGGTGTGTGTGTGTACGCGCGCATGTGTGTGTTTAGTAGGGGCGTTGTTATCGTATTTAATAGTCTTTCTATGTAATCATAATCGTTGAAAAAATACAAATGTCATTAGTTTATGAAGCGATATATGCTCATAGAGAAACACACGCACACATCTATACACGCACTATTACACATACACACAAGTACACACACACACACACACACAGACACACACACACACACACATATATGTATATATGATAGGTGGTGTGTATGTATACATATACACATATATATATATTTATACAAATCCGAGTATCTCTACCAGTCGATCCATCTTCATCTATATGTGTGTGTGTGTGTGTAGGCGCACGTGTGTTTGTGTATGTGTATATATAGTTATATTTAAGCGTATATACATATACACACACGTATGTAAGTTCATAGACGTACATACAAACGCATATGTATGTTGAGACATATCTATATATATATATATACGAGT